>NW_027225566.1:7995000-8295000 GCF_038994185.2 Dermacentor albipictus | reverse complement strand
CAGGCATGCGGCAACCGCCCTTACGTGAGTACGGGTGAAGGGTGCTTTCAGAGTACGCTTGCTTCCTCCATCGATCCTTCGCTGTAAGGAGGCCTCGCGTAAGGTTAGGAAGCGCTCGAAGGGAAGGAACGTTTCATTGTTTGGGCCTCAGGTGCGCCAGAGTCTTTATTTGTATGGAGAAAAGCACTCGGAACTGGCCTAAAAGCGCTTTCGCGAGCACTAGCATTGATACTATCGGCACTGGTGAAGCTTGCGGGAAAAGAAAATTGCCATTAGGATTAATTGTTTAAAGCACAGGCTGTAAGGTACACGCGCACAGACCCTTGCTTGACGGAACATAGAAAAATACGTTGCGTCTATCTTTGGAATATTCGTTGAACTTTTCTGCCCCCCGCAGGGGCGTCTGCATGAGCAGGCGTTTTGTGTGTTGTGACACCACGGACCCGAGCACATGAGGGTTGGACCCCCCCGCGTGTAGCCGTGCGTGGCTTAGCCGTGTCTGGGGAAAAGGGGATCTTGGGGGTTGAGCCGATGCTGGGTGTTTGGATCTTTAAGGCCCCCGGCGGAGGCAACACACCCCTTTGGCCTCTTCTTCACATAGAGGGCACCCTCGGACTGACCCACCCGGGAAAATCGGCAGTCGCCTTTTCCTGTCCTCCTCTCCGATCTTCGTCTTTCTCTCTCGTCTTTTTCATCTTTCCTGTCTTCTCATCACTTCTCCTCACTTCCTAGTTTCCCGGCGGCAAGGGTTAACCTTGTGTAGCTGGCTAGCCTTGGTTATGCTGTATTTGGTTATAGCAGCGATGTACGGCTGGCATTGGCAGGGTTTCTATAGAAGGAGCTCCTGTCACGTCCCCATGTTGGGCTCCATGGTGGGTGGTCGGCATCGCGGCCGAAAACCCAACTGTACTTATGGAAAACGCTTTTCTTAAAATCCCTGATCGTCCTCAGAAACGACGGCGCACCGAAGAGGTCTTTCAGTTTTTCGGACGCCAAGTCCACAATTTTCCTCGTTTTCATGTTATCCACGCAGAAAAACCAGCTAAACAAGTACGAACAATCTCCCCGTTCCTTGTGTCTAAGTCTCTTACCGAAGTTTTTGGCCCAGGATATAAAGTGTCGAGGATGGCTAGCGGTGACCTCCTCTTGGAGCTCCGCGACCTGAAACAATTTGAGAAACTGCCTAAACTAGTATCATTTGGGGAGACCCAAGTAGTAGTAACCCTGCACCGCACGATGAATACCTCCCGCGGCGTTGTCTCCGACGATGATTTGCTAGAGCTCACTGAGGCTGAACTGTTGGAGGGCTTCAGTGAACAAAATGTCATAAACGTCAACAGAATCAAGATGAGGCGAGACGGTAAAGAAATTGCGACCAAGCACATAATACTCACCTTCAATTCAAGTATCCTGCCCGAGTCAATCGAGGCCGGGTACATCAAGCTTCGTGTAAGACCGTACGTGCCAAATCCCTTGAGATGTTTCAAATGCCAGCGTTTCGGCCACAGCTCGCAGAGCTGCCGAGGCCGCCAAACATGTGCGAAATGTAGTGCCCTTGAACACGCCACTGAAGCATGTAATAACTCTCTCCACTGTGTAAACTGTGACGGGGATCACGCCGCGTACTCGCGGTCGTGCCCCTCCTGGAAGAAGTAAAAAGAAATAGCAACTATAAAAGTAAAACAGAATGTATCGTCCATAGAGGCACGAAGGCGGGTAGCATACCTGCCAAAGAAAACCTTTGCCGATGTGGCGCGTCAGGGGGCAGTGTCACAACGGCCTCCGGCGGCTGTCCGACCCACAAGCAGTGAGTCTGCAGTTACGCCATCTGCCCCCGCGGCGGTTGCAGCTAGCGCTGCTCCGTCAACCGAGGAGAAGGGACCGTTGACCCCGAAGGTGGGTGCAGCCGAGGCTGCCTCAACCTCCCAGGTCCCTTCCAGCGCTGGCAAAGGCCGGCGCAGCCAAATCTCCCAGGGAGCCCCATCGACCTCCGGGCTGGTGGGCGCAGGGGTCTTGCCCTTCAAGGCAGGACCCTCTCGGGAAACTTCTCGCTCGCAAGAACAGGTGTCCGGCGCCTGACAAGAGGCAATGGACACTACACTCATCCTCAAGGCGCACCAAGCGCCTAAGGAGCGGCGAGGCTCCCTCGAACGCTCCAGAAAGGGCAGAACCCCCGTTACAGGGCCTCGAAAGGGCTCTGTAATTTAATCTGTAATTTCCATAATCACCACTTCTGTTTCTGTCCACACAGCACCTATTTACTACCAACATGGATACACAGATAATTCAATGGAACGTCAGAGGTCTCCTTAGAAACCTTGATGATGTACAAGAACTCATCCACAAGCACAATCGAAAAGTGCTGTGTTTACAGGAGACACACTTAAAATCTACACACACAAACTTTCTCCGAATGCAAGTTACGTTTCGCAAAGACCGCGAGGATGGTGTCGCGGCATCTGGCGGTGTAGCTATTATTGCTCACAAAAGTGTAGCGTGTCAGCATCTAAAGCTCCAAACGGCCCTTGAGGCCGTGGCCGTTCAAGCCGCACTTTTAAATAAACTCATTACAATCTGTGCTCTGTATATACCACCATATCATGACCTTCACAGACGCGACTTAGCGTCATTAATAGATGAGCTCCCGGACCCCTATTTTATTCTTGGTGATTTTAATGCCCACAGTACTTTGTGGGGCGATTCACGCTGTAATGCGCGAGGTCGCGTCATTGAACAGGTGCTTTTGTCCTCTGGAACATGTCTTTTGAACACGAAGGAGCCCACATATTTTAACCTGTCCAACATGTCATAATCTGCCATAGATCTTAGCGTTTTATCGCCGACGCTTTTACCCTATTTTAAATGGAATGTGCTTAACAACCCGTATGGGAGTGACGACTTCCCAATAATCCTAACTACGCCGAAACAAGATCAACTTCCCCCGCTGGTCCCTCGGTGGAAGATTGACTCAGCTGATTGGGAACGGTACCGGACTCTTACTTACATGACGTGGACTGAGATGTCTGGTGTAACCATAGATGATGCTGTTGCATATTTTACAGCTTTTATACTGGATGCCGCCTGTAAATGCATTACACAAACGAGCGGCATGGGTTTCAAGCAGCGTGTTCCCTGGTGGAACGATGCATGCAGGCAAGCACGGAGGAACCAGAACAAAGCGTGGGCGATATTTCGCGATTCTCCTACAGCTGAAAACCTGGAAAACATTAAACATGTCAAATCCCAGGCAAGGAGAACGCGCCGGCAAGCAAGACGAGAGTGATGGGCGAAGTTTATATCAAGCATCAACTCGTACACAGATGAGACCAAAGTATGGAATAGAGTGAAAAAGGTTAATGGACAAGAAACGTATTCCCTGCCTTTAGTAAATAATCACGGAGAAAGCCTGGAAGATCAAGCAACTTTCTTGGCACACACTTTGAACACATATCCAGCTCCTCACACTACACCGAAACATTCCTAAAGTACAAAACACGAATAGAGAACCAAAAGCTAGAAAGGAAATGTGCAAAAAGTGCGCCGTACAATGAACCATTCTGCATAGCAGAACTGCAGGCAGCACTGCACTGCTGTAATACATCCGCCCCAGGTTCAGACCGCTTAATATATGAGATGTTAAAACAACTACCATCCGAAACACAGAAAACCCTCCTTTCCCTTTACAACGTTATATGGTCTTCCGGCGAGATCCCACCTGCTTGGAAGGAGGCTATTATAATTCCAATACGGAAGCACAGAAAGGATCCTTCCTCTGTATCAAGTTATAGACCTATAGCATTAACAAGTTGCCTCTGCAAAGCATTCGAAAAAATGATTAACTGTCGCCTACTACACTTCCTAGAATCAAACAAATTGCTGGACCCATACCAGTGCGGGTTTCGGGAGGGTCGATCCACCACTGACCATCTCATACGTATCGAGGCACGTATCCGTGAAGCTTTTGTCCATAAGCAGTTTTTCTTATCAGTATTCTTAGACATGGTGAAAGCCTATGATACAACGTGGCGGTTTGGGATATTGAAAGACCTCTCACAGTTAGGTATACACGGAAATATGTTCAATGTTATAGAAAGTTATCTGTCGAATCGGACATTCCGTGTTCGAGTGGGCAGTGTTCTGTCACAGAAGTTTGTACAGGAAACTGGAGTGCCGCAGGGCGGGGTGCTCAGCTGCACACTCTTTAGAGTAAAAATGAATTCTCTTCGTCTACACATACCATATAACATCTTGTATTCAACGTATGTTGACGACGTGCAGATAGGATTTCAGTCAAGTTCTCTTGCAATCTGTGAGCGACAGGTCCAGCTTGGTCTTAACAGGGTCTCCAAATGGGCTTATGAGAACGGGTTCAGACTGAACCCACAAAAAAGCACCTGTGTCATTTTCTCCAGAAAAAGAGGCCTGCACCCTAATCCTGAAATTGTGTTGCATGGTGAGCGTCTGCCCGTTAACAGGGAACATAAATTCTTAGGCATAATTTTAGACGCGAAGCTAACCTTTGTACAGCACATAAAATATCTTAAAGATAAGTGCATGAAAACAATGAATATCTTAAAGGTGCTCTCACGAACAACCTGGGGCAGTTATAGAAAATGTCTCATGAACTTGTATAAAAGCCTCATACGCACACGACTAGACTATGGAGCCATAGTTTACCAGTCGGCTACTCCAACTGCTCTGAAGATGCTAGATCCTGTCCACCACTTAGGCATTCGCTTGGCCACAGGTGCCTTTAGAACAAGCCCAGTGGAAAGCCTTTACGTTGAATTGGATGAGTGGTCACTTAATCTGCAGAGAACACACTCCTCTTTCATGTATTTTCTGAGAGTGAACGCAAACAGTGAGCAGCCCGCGTTCTCCACCATAAACGATTTGTCCAGTTGTCAACTTTTTCGCAACCGGCCCACAGTGGCAAAGCCTTTCTCACTGCGTGTCAGAGCCATGGCTGAAGAAACAAGGGTTCCACTGCTTGAATACGACCCTATGTCCCCTGCTATACGGCCGCCGCCGTGGCAGTGGCAACCAATACACTGTGATATATCTTTCGTAACTGTTACAAAGCACGCGCCTGTCGCGCATATACGAACGTATTTCCTCGAATTACAGCACAAATACTCCTCTCCTGAATTCTGTACAGACGCATCGAAGTGTAATTCTGGCGTATCTTACGCAGCGGTCGGTCCATCCTTTTCGGATGCTGGTGTTCTGCACCCTAACACAAGTATTTTCACAGCAGAGGCGTACGCGATATTGGCTGCTGTTAAACACGTGAAAGAATTCAATATCCCAAAGGCAGTTACATACACAGACTCCTTGAGCGTCGTAAATGCTTTGAAAACTGTCAAGAAATATAAAAACCCTGTAATTATTTCTCTTTACTCAGCATTGCTAAACACCTATGCGTCTAAGCAGCATATCGTCCTATGCTGGGTGCCGGGGCACCAAGAGATAGAGGGAAACGTGTTAGCGGACCAGCTAGCCACATCCGTGAACGCGAACGCTGCAGACACTTCCACGACTATCCCTGTAATGGATCTCAAGCCCTCAATAAGAAAAAAACCTAAGAGATTTCTGGCAGCGCTTGTGGGATAAAGAAACAGCAAATAAATTACATGTTATCAAGCCTTATCTTGGCAAATGGCCGCCGGTATCAAAGAACCGCCACACAGAAGTAACACATTGCAGACTCAGGATAGGGCATACATACAGCACACACGCATACCTCTTGTCCGGTGGCGATCCGCCCATGTGTGACAAATGTGGTGAGCCATTTACCGTGCTTCACATCCTGCTGCTATGCACTCAATTCGACGCTAATAGGAAAAAGCATTTTCCATTACCACATCGGCAGCTAATTCCACTCCATCCTCAAATGATTATAGGTATAGAACCTTTCTTCAAACATGAATCCCTGTTTAGATTTTTAAAAGATGTAGATAGTTTTCATATTATAGCCCCAGGAAATCCGTAGCACAGCTTCTAACAGAGGTTTCTGCTGCGGTAGGTGCAATAAAAGAAAGCACCTGCCTCTCAGCCTTTGGGCTCAAAGGCCCCCCGGAGGCATTAGTGCTATTTACATATTCTCGCATTTTAGCTCCATGATCACTTATCACGTGTACTATATCCACAGACCACTACATGTATCACTGTCATAATTTTATGGTATATACTATTTTACGTTTCCATGACACTGATTGATTTTAGGCCACTTTACAGCCATATTACATCCCACCATCGCCACTCACAAATCAGCGATTAACACAACATTATCAGTCATGGCGCTCTTTGGCCATACCTGGCCCTTGCGCCACTAAACAACACACATCCATCCATATATCCAACTTTTCTGCCACAGCGCGCATACAAGCGCTCGACCGCGTCTGTCGTTTCTTCTTTATGTGAATTTGTATTTTTGCCGTGTCCTTCGAAATTACTATGTTAGACCAACTATCCCAGCAGAAGGTCCTTCTGAAAGTGATGCGCGTAAAGCGGTTTCTTTATTACAACATTTTGGTGGGGGTCACATTCACGAGAGTGATGAGCAAGTGCCAACAATCGCGTGCTTTTTTAGTAAATGTGCCTCCTATCTGCAACAGACGTATTTTTAATTTTGGCTTTTGTTTTCAGATAGATTACCATTCGTCGACAGTCCATGCTCTTCCGACGTTTTTCTGCTATGCATGTTTTTTTGTAGATTGCTGCTTCTAAGTATCGTAAGCCAATTTCGCTTATCTGTTTATTCTAATTTTCGCTGTGGTCATTCGACCCATATTATTTTACCACAGGCCAGCTCCTCGGGCAGGCTCATCATTTCTGATTTCTTATGTTCACGTGTTGTTAGACAGGTTTTCCTTTTTTTCTTTTATGATGTATTTTCACTTGATTCACGTATTGTTAAGCTGGATATTTTTTCTGTTAAGCATTTCTGTACTTTTACTATGTATTTCCCACAACTGCCTAAGGCCTTTTATAAAGGCTGGCAGTAATTCTTAAATAAATGATTAAATATATTTGTCATATTTTCAGTGTTTCATAGAGGACTCCATTACCGTGAGGCAAAATGCAAATAGTTGACACGTGTGATTTCGGTGGCACTAAGTAATCTGCATACCTGACGAATAACTATCCACACTGTAAAGTGCACCACTGTTTATTTCTTTGACAAAACATATGTAACAACTTGTTGCAATGATAACAATTTGCGAACTCATCCTAAATGTGTACTCATCAGAGAAAACAATGACTCTCTTCTCTGTGTGTGTGTCACAATCCTGAATTCCTGGTGCATTCTTCCTAGAGGAACTTAACAGCACGAGCTGTCGTAAGCAGTTTGCAGTGCGTTAGTAACTCCGAGAAGCGAGAGATATTAATTTTCATTCACTGAATTCGATACCTTGCTATTCTAATTTAAGCTCTTCAATATTTTTCTTGATACGCTGGAGAGTTCGTTCAGGGTAAATAGTTCAACAAGCTAGAATAATAACCTTTCTTAGCAATTACTTTTTACTGCACAAACAATTTAATGTTTCTTTTACAAGTCTACCCTCGATCCGTGGCCACATATAAGCAGCAGATGCCATTGCAAATTTCTTTGAGGTGAAAATAACAGTCGGCATTTAAGGGATTGAAGTGTAAGATGTTTCATGGATCTTTTTTTGTATAAGGTCAGTTCCTCCCACTGCTTGGACTTTTTAAACATTTTTCATGTTTGCTGTAATAAAATACTAGCTATTCAGAGCTTCGTCCTGTGTATTGCTTGTGCCTATATGGGGCCTTTTTTATGGTAAATGTGTTCTTCGCACTATAGTGCGAAATTGTCAACAGTACTCTTCACCTCTTTACAGTGAACTTCAAGCCAGGATAGCAGCGAGGAAATTTGCACGCATCGCACAGAAGTTGGGCTACAACGTAAATACCGTTATTATATTCTATATATTTTATTCATTTATTTATTTATACATACTGCAGCCCGTTAGGGCTATGGCAGGAGTGGGTGTACATGCGAGGAAAACTGATTATGATATGCAGAAACAAGAACATATGTATAGAAATATAAATATGTGAAGGAACTATACGTCAGCAATAGCGTTTAAAAGTTGAGAAATGGGTAACAAACTAAATATAAAAATGTGAAGGAACTATACATGAGCAATAGCATTTAAAATTGAGAAATGGGTAACAAACGAACTTCGGCAGGTAACAAATTCCACTGTTCAATCATGCGGGGAAAAAACTATGTTAAAAAGTGTTAGTGCGTGGATGGAGTGGTCTGATATTAGAGTCATGATAAGCTCTAGTTGAAGTCGGGCAAGCAGGCACTAAAAGGGAGGGATCTGATAGGTGACAAAGAGAGTTCTTATAAGAATGGAAAATCTTCAGAGAATCTATGTGCCGCCGCCTAGAAAGAAACTGGAGGTTTAATTCCGTAAGAGCAGCTGACGGTGAAAAGTCGCGGTTGAAGCGACGGTAAACAAAACAAATAGCCTTCCTCTGGACCGACTCAATACAATTAATTTCAAATTCTTTATATGGGTTCCATATGGAAGAAGCATATTCTAAAATTGGGCAAATCAGTGTTTTATATGCTACTAATTTAGCGTCCCTCGGAGCAGGAGACAGCGTCCGGCGGATGTAACCAAGTTTTTTTAACGCATTACTACAAATGTAATCTATATGTTTAGACCAAGACAAGGTGGGTGTAAAAATGAGGCCTAAATATTTGTATTGAAAAACTCGTGTTAGTGGTACACCGTTGCATATATAATCAAAAGATGTGAGTAAAAGACATTACATCAGTTTTATCAAAATTTATGCTCATTTTCCAAGTAGCACACCAGTCACAAAATGAAACGAAGGAATCTTTAAGGCGCTGATGATCAGCGAGTGAGTCAACTGGGCTGTACATAACACAATCATCTGCATAGAGGCGTATTTTTGAAGTAACATGCTCTGGAAGGTCATTAATAAACAATAAGAAAAGTAGAGGGCCAAGTACAGATCCCCGTGGGACTCCTGAGGTGACGTCGACTACAGACGAATCCGCAGAATCATAGCATACGAGTTGGGAACGCAAAAACAGGAAACTGGAAATCCAAGAAACTAACTGAGGGTTATTTAGAATATTATGGAGCTTCAAAAGCAATTTAGAATGCAGTACTGTGTCAAAAGCTTTGCAAAAGTAATTGAAAATGGTGTCAATCTGATTACCTAAGTCGATGTAATGGCAAAGGTCATGAGTGAACTCAGTAAGTTGTTACAGTACTAAAACCGCGCCTGAAGCCGTGCTGACAGCTGTTCAATGGGTTATTATTTTCAAGGAATAGTATTATTTACTTATAGATTATGTGTTCTGGTGTTTTACATGAGGTTGCAGTTAAAGAAATAGGCCTATAGTTAGATGTTTAGCTCTATAGTTAAAAGTTTAGCTCTTTTGCAGGAAGAAGGCACAACGCCACTATTAAGGGACTTCTGACATATAATGAACAGATATTTAGATGTCCATAGCGAGAATCGTACTAAAAAGGAATTCGGAATTCCACCAGGGCCGGCTGGTTTTTTAGTATCTAAGTTTAGTATGAGATTCAAAACACCTTCAAGACTAATGTTGATATCATCAATTGCATAGGAATCGTTAGTTGGAAATGTTGAACGACTGGAATCATCCGAGGCGAATACTGACTGAAAGTATGTATTAAATGCTTCTGAAATCTCTAATGGATCGTTAACAACACTGTTGTTGATTTTAAAAGATGTGGAAGAAGAAGAGCCAGGAGATATGAAAGAGCAGAATTTACGGGGGTTAGACTTGAGCAGTTTCGGCAACTGAACATGATGGAAGAACTTTTTGGCCGAGGTGGTTTTTTTCTGGAGTTCATTTTTTACCTGAGCGTACAAAACGCATGCCTCAGGATTATTCGAGCGTTTAGTGCGAAGTCTACTAGCACGTCGCGATAAGTGCAGCAGTTCTTGGTTCATCCAGGGAAGGTTAATGTATATTTCTTAGTTTTCAAAGGAACGAATCGATATATACATGATTTTACTATGCTTTCAAAACACGCCACGAGCGCATCAGCGTGACTAGATAGTCCAAGTGCCAAAAATTCGTCGAAATTATTGGATAGTTCATCTGTGATACGGACGTCATCAGCTCTGGAAAAGTCTCGAAACGTGTACAGCGTAAAACTTTGGTTATGGACTGGCCGGTTTACAGATAGAAAAACAACGTTGTGATCCGAGATACCATCAATTATATCGTACTTGTAACCCGTCTTGGCAAAATCAGTGCTGAGAAAAATGAAATCCAGTACTGCGTCACCACGGGTGGGACTGTGAACTACCTGCGTTAAGCCAAGAGATAACGATAATTCAACGACTTTCATGTTTATTGCATTACCATGATCAAAAAAAGAGAGAGACGTCTAGTCAATTCCGGGAGCATTAAAATCACCCAGTAAGACGAAATTTGACGAAACAAAATTCTCTTGCAGTTAAAGTTGGTCCAGGTTGTCAAGAGTTTCGAACGAACTATTAGGGGGACGATAGAAAACGCATATGTTTAAGAATTGCTTACCACAGTAAAGTCTGCAGCAGACTGATTCTATGTCTAGCGGAGAGAAGAGGACTTTGAATTTGAAATCTGAGCGAAAAAGCAATGCAACACCACCACCTCTTTGATTATGACGATCATTTCGCACGATGACGTGACCTGGTGCTGTAAACTCCGAGTCATGAATACCCGCATGTAACCAAGTTTCCGTGATACCAATAATGTCAGGTGAATAGGACAAAACAAGCGCAAGAAAAAGGGGAAATTTATTAGCTGTACTTCTAGCGTTGATGTTCATAATGGTAATATCGCTTTGGGTTGTAGAAGAAGTTCAAGCTGTTGCTGACTGTGATGCGTGATCTGCTGTCTTAGAAAAGTTACCACGATTAGAGATTTTTACAAGAGAGTTGGTGGAATCGCACCAGTTATACCGAATGTTGTCAATGAAAATATGGTCAAACCTAATCTTAACCCATTGTTGCGATGCTGACTGGACGCCTCCCATAGGTTCTTCCGAATCCCACGAACTCTGGGTGAAAAGTCATCAAAAAGCCTAAGTCCGGAATCCGTAAGCTTAAAACCATTCTTCAGCAAAGTAAGCTTGTCATTAAAATCAAGCATTTTCAAAATTACCGGGCGTGGATGGTTTTCATGAGCTCTTCCCAAACGATGGAAGCGTTCGATTCGAGGACGTTGAATAACCAACACTGTTGAAATAATTCAGATATTTTGGAAAGAAGGGAATCGTGAGTTTCATCAACAGTTTCTAATAAGCCATGTAAAATAATGTTGTTCCGCCTAGATCGATTTTCTAGATCTTCATTCTTTCCAGTCAACTCAGAGACTGAACGCTTCAGTGCACTTATTTCGTTATGTAATTGACCATTTTCAGGCCGTGAAGCAGGGGTAGCCAATGCCTTTTCAACAGCGGAAATGCGCAATTCAAATGCCTCGAAGCGCATACCAACAGAACTTTTTATCTTTGCAATGTCGCGAGCCATATTCTTATTGTTAGTCAATCTTTCAGTCAAAAGTTGTACAAGCGCAGGAATATCGGAGTTCGACAATGCTTCCTCAACCACCAGCTCTCCAGTAGGATTACAAGCCCTCGGCGAATTAGCAGAGCGGCTTGAAAGGCCCAAAGAAGCGCCACTCTTTTTAGTAGATTTAGTCGACCGGGTTCCCATAGCGAGTCCAGGGTTAAGCTCGATATCACCGCTCAAGAGAAGGCGGTTGAGGGCCGTCAACGTAACAGAGCATACATCATGAAAAAAAAGTGGCTGTGGGCAGCACAGCAACAGCAAAAAACGATCGTCGGACTTTAAACAATGAGCATTTTTGCGGTAAAATACCTGCATAAGCAAGAAACAGCATTTAGGCGGCATTCCGTAGCTGTTGCCAAGCTGCCCACTGATGAGGGGAACCGCACACAGGGCTTTTAAACCCCTGCTTGATGATGTCGCTGAGCTGGGAGGGTTGCTGATTGGTTTGTCAGGAATGGCAACGTTGAGGGTGGTGTCTGGCGGCAGAGAGTAGCGGATCGATGGCCCGGACCCATCACACACGTGGGCGATAGTGCAGACCTGCGCAGCTTCCTCGATCTCGGCCACGTGCAATCGCACCGGTGATGGCGCAGTCAGCCGCGTGAAGGCAGCAGCAGGGACGATGGTTCCGAGGAAAAGACTGGCAAACTGCATAAGCAAGAAACAGCATTTAGGCGGCATTCCGTAGCTGTTGCCAAGCTGCCCACTTGAAGTGCGCGCTGTTATGTTTACATGTTCTATTATGCGCACTAAACTGATTTCTATTTTAATATGACCAAAAGATAAAGGCATAGAATCAACGACACAGCATGTTCTTTTATATATTTCACAAATAATGATGAGCTAACAGTAAACCATATCCTATTTTCATGCAGAAAACTTGAACCATTGAGGAAGACGTTTTTTACCATATTTTACAAAGAACACATCCCTTTTCACCCAGCTTTGATTTTAGGAGAAGATGCGCTTGTTGATGTATCATGTGTTTTTAGCTTTTTAAAAGAAGCAGGAGTTCTCATGAAACTTTAAAACTTCACAGAGCGTTAAACTACATAATACAGAACACCTCATCCACCTTCTCATCCCTGAGAAGAAGGCCGAGGTCTTTAGCTAATTTGTTGGGACTCTCCGGGCTCTTGCCCAGACAAGGACTCACTGAGGTGTCCCAACTTTTTAAAAAGAATCTATGCCTAGTGCTTGGCGCATGATAGCCTAAGTTGCTCATGTGCCACTAAACTCAACTCAAGTCAACTCAACAAATAATATGTTCAGCTTCATGCCGTAAAAAGCAATTTGCAGTAGCTCTATGCCTCGAGTTGTCGGTGCTGTAAGTGTAGAGGATGATAAAATGTCTATTTTTAGACAAGAAGACAAGGACGAAGAAAAGAACTTTGGCTTAATTTGTTACTTATGTTGGTTGTTACTTTTACAGACACACATACACATCTATCTATCTATCTTGGTGCCGAAAGGATAGAGCTTGTAAAAACAGTAAGGATTCTGGGAGTAGTTTTTAATGAGCATTTGTTGTGGGATGATCACGTCGCCCGAGTTTCAACGTCTTTGGCCAGGGCTTGTGGCATACTATGCAAATTCAGGCATGTTTTACCCCCCAAAATTAAACTTTTATACTACAACAGCCTTCTTGCTCCTCATATAAATTATTGCAATCTCGTATGGGGAACCACTTCCCAAACGAATCTTCAGAGACTACTAGTCCTGCAGAAAAAAGCCGTTCGCAATATTGTAAATGCCCCTTACGATGCTAATACATCTGCAATATTTCGCTCCCTTAATCTGATTCCCGTACAGCATTCGTACGAAACAAACCTTGTTTTAAAGTGCAAAAAACAGTCTTCTATACAGCAACACATTTTTCTTAGATATATGCAAATTAACTTTCCCCACACATGTACCGTACAATATGAGGCAAAAGAATGCTTGGCTACTGCCATTTTCAAGAACAAATTATGGCTTCTCTAGATTAGAATATCGCGTACCGAAGTTACTAAACGCCTTACAGAGTGTTGATATAACCCTAAATGATATTTCTAAGCGAACGTTGACAGCACAACTTTAGGAATACGGCGCATTAACGTGGAACCAGTGACGCAAACGGTTGAGCAATGATTAAAATGACTTATATAACGGTATTTTGCTTATATTTCTTAAGTATCCTTTGTACAAAAGCATGTTGCTGTACTAAATTATACCCTTATAAGTGGTTGTATAAGTTACAATGGCAAGTTTCTGAAAAATGAATGTTGTCGCAATGTTTAAAGAACAATGTTTCAGGAAAATGTTATAAATGTACTTGTCTTTTTTTCTATTGGTGAATATGTGCACACTTCTGTCTTTTTCTCTCTCTCTTATTGACAAATTAACAGAAAGTTTTTTAGTATGAGTGTGTGTATATGCATATATGTACTCTGAATGTCTGTATCAATCTGTGCCTGTTGCCAAGAAGAGGGGCAAGGACCTAGTCAAGCTGCTGTTTTGCAGCTTTTTGTTCTTGCCCTAGTGTTCTTTTTCTGCTGTAAAAAAGAATGCTGAAATAAAATGAAATGAAATGAAATGAAATGAAATATATGTATGCACATATATGATATATGCCGTTACGCACCTCTAATATGTTCCACCATATTCCTCGCACACAAATGCCTGTTTACACTAATGTCTAAATGATTACAGCTGAATAATTTTGATTTGGTTGTCTTGAGACTACTGTGCCTTTTCAACCGTGCCTTCAGTTCTTTCGACATGGGGGCTGAGGCTAGGTTCTCGTATGTTTGCAGACATTATTGCACAGTCTGCATTAACTTTGAAAACAGCTTTTGTTTTAGGAACTTCCACACTGAGAAAAGAGAGGCCATGCTATTTAATGACTATCGATGATAATTGCTTTATTTTCATGTTACCAGGCCTGTAGCATTGTTTATCCGCAAGCATCTCCAATATCAAGACGAGTAACTGACGTCATTAAGACAAGGTGTGAAGTTGTCATGAAGCACCCTGACTGTGACACTTCATATCCTTTCGCGACATGAGTTTCGAAACGGTGATCAGAGGGCATAATTGGCTATCCTGCTAAATGACGCGATGTGGCATAACTTTACTATCTTGGAGCTTTGTGTAACGTGCGTGTAACCTTTGGGAATTTCTTTTGGGCCTCCTATAGCGTGATCCCTACTTGAAAAAAAAAATCACCGCCCAAGCACACCATGCAGATGGTTAACATGCGAAGCTGAAACGTGCGGCTCCAGTGTTTATCACTGATTTAATCCCTACCGTTTATTATACAACCGCTTGGTAGGCTGCCTGGTCCTCAGTACGCAGTTGCTGTTTGCGCTCCGCTGCACGCGCCTGTTCCTGTGCCCAAGCTGCAGCATCGGCAAGGCGCAGACGTGCTCGTTCCTGGTTCTGCTCGCGGAGTTGCTGGTCGAAAGCTACGTGCTCCTAAGGACTACGTATGACGCGCAGCCTACCCATCTATAGCCGGAGAGAAACTGCTGCATGCGTAAGTCGTGCCATGTTTCTTGCCGCAGTCTTGCCGACCAGTCTCTTCACGAGCCGTTCTCGAGCAGTGTTGAACCAGCTTGACGAAGGCAGAAAAGGCTATGGGTGCCCTATACCGGCCGTTCAGCTTTTGCAGGTTATGGGAGAGCTTATATACAAAAGAAATCACAGCGCGTCTTAAGGTTCCCGTAATTTTTTCCTCCTTGTGGCATTTCTTGTGCCTTGTATCTTTCGCAAGAAGGTATCGGTGATTGAGGTGACCAACGAGTCTGGGAGCCGTGTCACCTAAAGTCGCTATATCTGATTATCGAAGAACACCTGAATCGTATGCGTACACGATCTCCTGTGGGCAGACCACAGGCAGAGCATAGTGATTCCGCGCTTGACAATCTTGCAATGTCCGAAATCGTATGGCTGCATCCCTGTCTCACCTACTGGGGCTATTCGCACCCAGCAGGCGGTCCGCCTAAAACACGGGGCACGGATCAAGTATCGGGACGAGGCGCCGGCCGGGTTGCCAGCCTATCGAGGCGCCCCTCGTCCGTTCGGCGGCTCGTTCTTGGTGCGTAACCGGGCCCCCAACCACGGCTGCAAGAAACGTGCGGCACTCGCTAGCAATTCTCAACAAGCTCCGTCGCAATGAGCGTCGACTCATTCCTACCCTAGTCCAAGAGGGTAGAGGCTTTGGGCTGGTCGTCTCTGCAGCTTTCGGTCTGGCAGAGAAATCTTGCATACTCGAACTCGACCTTCCCTTCCAGGAAACGTTTCGCTAACCGGGCACAGCTTCCACATCTGTCGCGGAACCTTCTCCTTCCCGAGTAGGACAATGTCCACTTCCCTTATGTTTCTCTCTTTGCGCTGAGTTGTAACATGAGCAGAGCGAAGTTCTAGTGGGTAGCTTCTGCAGAATGAATCCCCAAGTGCCATACGGTATTGCCAGTGTCTTGTGATTCGTAGATTCGTAGCGTCATAGATTCAGTGGAGACCGTTTCTACAGTTTTAATGCTAACTTGTTATTGGGCGCCCTATTAAGAAATGCGATGGCGTTAGGGGCAGAAACTTTCCGGCGTCCGAGTGGATGAACGTGAGTGGGCGGGAGTTCACAACCAACTTGATCTGAGTGAGGACGGTGGTGAAGCTGTCATAATGTAAGGTACTTCTTCCGAACACCTTTCGCAGCCCTGTCTTAACAGTTCGCACCATAGGGTCCCCAAAACCGCCCCACCACGGTGCTCTTTCGATGACAGGCGATGTGGTGGTCGTCCAAGTAAGCCTGCAACTCGCCTCCCTTTATAGCGTAGAAGAGCTTTTTCAAGTCAATCGACGCTCGCTTGAACGTTAGAGCGTTGTCTGAATAAATGTTCCTGGGCATTGCCCGCCGGGCCATGAACATCTTGAAAGACATAAGGAAAGATTGCGTTGTCAAGTTCTTGACGAGTTGCACATGCACAGTTCCCGTGGTGGCACATGTGAACAGGGCTATATAGGCCTTCTAGGTATTTCCATGCTCGGAATAAAATATCGGCCATGCGAAGTGTAGTGCAGTAATTGCAAATGGCTCTCGTGCGGGGATACGGTCGTATGGAAGCGGTGCAAACGGCTCATCCGCGGGGCGGCTACTGTGTCTTTTACATGTAACACAACGAGGAATGATTTTCTTCACGGCCTATCTTGCTCGTAGGATCCAATATCTTTCGCGATTCTAAGTCAGAGTGTCCCTTACTCCTACGCCACCCGAAAGAGTCTGGTGCAGTTGTAGTCGCACCCGTGAAGTGACCTCCACAGTGATGGTCATAGTTTTTATTCCACAGCCTGCATGTGTCAGCCGCGTTTCCAAGAAAATAATATTCTCGGTAGGAGCAAGAATCAGACAGCACGTGAGCTAATGCAAGGTTACTATACAAAAAGTAACTGACGTGGTGTAATGATACGTCAGTTATGCTTTGCCAATTGGAGACGAGAGTGCTCGACAGTAGGGCATCCTAAGTTTGTGAATAAGCTGCGCATGCATGTCTATTATTACTGGGTCAGCAACCAAAATAAATTAATTGGAAGTGCTGCCTGTGCTGTGGTCTACATTTCGTCTCTTTGTGTCTGTCTTAACGGGAACAAAATGTCCTTCAATAAATTGGATGTCCTGGTTCCCCTGGACATGAATCCCAAACCACTCGCAACCAAGCGGGAAGTCCCCCCCACCCCCTTCATGCGCAAGTAGCGCGCAGCTGGCGCTCCCTCATCGGTGCAAAGATTGAACAGCGGGCGCTACTCGCCGCTCTTCACAGTTGCTCCTTCTCATGGGCGGCAAAATTGCCTGGACGTTGAGAAGGTGAGCGTTGCTTCTACATCTTGCGCCAGAACAACCAGGGATAGGCAGTACTAACGTAATCTACGAAACAAAAGCCAGAACGTTTAGCTCGGACACGGGTAAACAAGGATCCCGATATATTCCATCGCACCGCAATAATTGCTCTTGCGGAATTTGCGCCGGCACTTTTTCTTTACTTTTAATAGTGTTTATTTTTTATTTTGATTTTTTCAAATCACGTGTTATTGTATATATGATATATTGTATATCGGAATGATGTATCACATAACTAAAAAGCACCATTTCATGCTACAATAATGCTACTCAGTATAATACCAGAAATAATAATAATAATAATAATAATAATAATAATAATGACATTTACTAGCACGATCATGGCCCTGTACACGACTCGCAAGGCTAAATAGAAAGGCTGAGGCCCTTAGCGTCCGATAGTCAGCCATCTAGACCAGGCATTTCCACGATGCCGAATACACGCACGCATTTCTCATTATCCCTTGCTTTCTCTCACAGACACACACACTTGTTCACTTGCAGAGCACGCAACAGACACACACAGAGGCCACGAACTGAGGATCGACGGCCACATAACGGGCAGTTCTTTGTGTCCCCAGTCGCATGAGATGGCGCGTGCTTGTAGGGCTAATTAAGTCCCGTCGCGAGGAAGGCGAGTCTGAATGGCCGAAGGGGCGGAGTGATTATCTGTACGCAAGATATCAGCATGGAGTCACGCTGTTAGGCCGCGCGGGCGTGGTGGGGCTCAGGCTATCCTGACCACTTGGCCAGACAGATTGACGAAGAAAGATTAGTGTTGTGCTGAGAACCGTCAAGCACCTTTTACAATAGACTTACTCGTGCAATGTCATGCCGGTGTTGCAGGGTGTGCCATTTGAGGGCTCCCAGGCGATCCTCGTAGGCTGGCAGGAGCTTAGGGTGACAACTTGGCAAGGACTTGAGTAAAACAAGTCTGAATAAAGACCTTGGTCAAGTAGTCTAGGGAGCTCCGGACGTCATCGGTAATGCCTATAACGCACAAATCGCTTCTCAGGAGGGCGGCACTGAGTGTTACGCTCTGGTGGTAGTTGGTGAGGCACTGCAGAGGATCCTGGGCACTGACCACTGGCTGACCGCACCGACATGCCTTGAAAACTGCTAAGTTGTTTCCCCAGCCGTTGTGTGCGTCTTCGCACCATTGCCGCCGATGGACAACTGCTAGTCAATACGCTCGAGTGACCCGAGCTCTTCTAATGGTCCCGTGTTGCTAACCCATCAGTGCCCAAAGTCGGAGAAGATGGCATTTGCTTCTCAGTAACTCGGACATAAATCACAGGCTACGTGCCCGCAAATTGGTAAGACGGCGGTGCGAGCCTTTCCGTGCTCAAAACAGGGGCAGCTGCGTCTGCTGCGAAGGCTGTCGTCTATTGCGCATCTTATAGGAAAGCATGGGCTCCATTGACAGGTCCATGATAATAATGACCTGAGCCACGTTCGCCACATTGGCTTCATTCAGTGAGACTTCACTCATCAGGGGGTGAACGTGAGCGCACTTGGCCAGTGACTGCACTGCACTCCTAGGTTGCGGCTCCGACGGATCTGGGCATATCTCCTTGCGTATTTTCTCGACTTCATCATAGTAAGGGTGAGAAGAAGACAAGTGTCTGTTCCGCCGAACGCCCGCTTTACTTCTGCCTCTTCACCCTCGTCTGCTTTCTTAATTTGCGCGATACCTTGTGGACTTCATCCTTTACACAACATACTTATTTCAAGCGCATATGCTGCATATCGGCATAGTGTTGCAGTGGAAGTGTTAATTGCTTAACTAAACACATTCTGCGAAGGTGCATTATGAACTTCATTTTAAGTTAATCTGTAACGATAATACTATCACAGCGAGAAACATTCTAGTGGAAGCTGTATAGATTTGAAATATTTGAACATACTTGCTGCACGTTTAAAGCACTGATGACACGTTTTCCCCCTTCCTCTCACATTTCTTCACACCATCCACTATTTGAATAAACGAAGAGATCAAAAGTCAATACAACTTTATTGACTCGGTAGCGCTGGTTGCCACGTAGGCATCGAAACAGTGCTGGTATACGCTGCTGCATGCATAAGCCTTGTGTGATGCAGGTCCTCTTATGCGTTGCATACAGTGCACATATTGTAAAGTACAATTTCTTTAGAGTGCTGATATTGATAGAAACACGGGCTCATACACGACAACGCTGCGTCATGTTTCCTTCACAGTGTCAGTGTGCTTGAGTGTTGCACGAGCGATTTATAATGAACAAGCACATACGACGCCAGAACTTGAAAGAAGTCAGTGAAGGAGTACTGTGAACTTGTACTAAACTAGTTTCGGGCATGTGGAGTCGAAGAGTGCACTATAAGCTGAAAGGGACGGCAAAGGTAAACATCTACTTCCCCTTGTTCTGCTAGTAGTGCCTTTCAGTTTGGAAAATTATTTTTGCAGCGGAAAACAGCGCCCGTTAGGCCGGAGTTACCAAAAACCACATTAATTAAACAGGAAACACCGTAGTTTACCAAACAACGTCCCTCGCTGTTCACCACGCCACATGGTGTTCAGAGTGCCATAGTTCAGATCGTTGCAGTGCAAACGGAATTGAATATTAATTTCCTTCAACAGAGTTCCTCAGCTGGGATAGTTCACTGGCTGGTTACGAGCTCTACGGGCGCGCTAGCCCACACTGCATGTATGCAACATCGGTAGTAGGCGAGTCCTGACTATCCAGACTTCGGACTTCGAAATTCTTTTCGGGCGCAGGCAAATATGCATATAACAAGCAAAGGCGTTGCGGCAATCATGATTCTGCGCGATCTTTTAGCAGACGATTGCTTTGAAACCGGCGTAATGAGTGGCCAGGTTGGATTAGTCGACATCATTTGAACTCTCCACAAACTCAAGTCGCATTGCCATCACCCATGGTCGTCGATCGTGTCATTGTAGGCGTAGTATCGCAACACTGTCTCTCAGGAACAATGTCGCGCACGCCGTGGGTTCAAAGAACTGGAACGATCGTCAGTGTTGGCGCCTTCGCATCGGCGGCCATCATAGGCACAACAGCCGGAGGCTTCGCACTCTCTGGTTAGTGGACGCCGGCGACACGTCGCACGATATTGTTACATTGGTAGAAGATAAAATATCCACCCGTCGCGACTCGTCACCCTGTTCGCGACCGACGCATTGGACGCGTAGGCAGGTGCCCGCTCGTGCCGACGAGTGCTAGTGGTTGGATTTTAAGAGTAGACTCTTAGCACGGTAGCTTTATTAAAGGGTATATTCTCACAAATTTGTGCACCTTTAATTTATAAGTTGAACATCAACCTTTACAAAGGTAACTTCTATTAAAGCGCAGTAGGCGTGCACCTAAACTCGAGATTATGATTACCTTTAACACATTAACTTTTAGTATAGGCCTACAGTATTGACCGTGTTTGCCTAAATATAGAGGTTGCTTTCTACAGTATACCAGTTGAACCACTAAAATGTTCACACAAAGCGGCTTTCTGGAGGTCCCAGATGGACACCGCGCTGCACATGCTTCATAGAGCCCGTGTCGGCTAGCAGCGTGGACGCGGCTCTTCTTTCTTTCGGGATTCTTTCTGCGGTATGTTCCATAAAAGCCTGTTGCTCTGCGTATGCTCCTCCCAGCAGTGGTCGCCTAGCAACAGAGGTGCGTCTTTTCCTTCTTTCGCGCTTCTTTCTGCTTGCGCCTCTTACGCGCTTTTTTCTGCGGCCGTATTAGGCAGACTACAACCGTGCGCGGAGAAATGAGCCCTCGTGGAGAACGCCACTCGGCCAGTCGTTTTCGGACGCTGCCTTTACACGCGCTAGCACTTCGAAATAGTTCACGTGTCCACCTCGTACGGTTTCCAGGGTAAAGAGTGTCCCGGTGTCCCTCACATCCTCAGCAAAAAAAACAACAAAAAAAAAACATTGCGTTCTGCACGCAACTTAGACTTTACGCCCACCGCAACATCTCCTGTTCGACCTCGAGGATAGGAAGACATAGAATGCTGCCTAGTCCCCAAAAACGCGCAACAAAGGTGAGTGCGGGAGCCATAGAAATTTCTTTACAGTCAAATAGTATATTGTAAGTGACAGACTCATATTCTTTTCGGTAACAATTGTGTACCTGGTAAGCACTCAATCAGGCAAGTTTTAGCTTTGCTACCGTCAAGTGTTCCGACCTTTGGCTCGCGCTGTTGCTGTTTTTCTATTTCTGCACATGCATTTGTGTTTACTCGGTTGATTGCTGCTAAGGTATCTTTTAGCATGCAAAAATGAAAAAAAAAACATAATTTCAGCTGACTGATTTTCTGTTTTAATCTTTGCAAACTGACTGACCTTTGGAACAGTCCACACAGTAAACGTAAATGCATGCGCAAGAGGAGAAAAACAGCAACAGCACGGGTCAAGGGTCTGAACGCTTTATGGACAAAGCCAAAATTTCCTTCATTTATTGCTTAACAGCTACACCATTGTACCCAGAAAGAGTATGCGTCTGTCAGTTACTGTGCCAATCGTGAGTAAACATCTCTTGCCCCGCGCTCACCTTTGTTGTGCTTTTTGAGGGGTAGAGAGCATTTTTTCACTAGATATACTTGCAGCTGAAGAGGAGATGTTACGGCTTGTGTAAGTTCTAAGTTGCCAGCAAAACGCAGTTTTTTTGTTTTGCTCATGCTGAGAGATACAGGAACACCCTTTGCTTAGGAAACCACACGTAGTGGACGGGTGAACTATTTCGAAGCGCAAGCGCGATGAAGAGACAGTGTCCAACAAGGACTGGCCGAGTGGCATCCTCCGCGAGGGCTCACATTTCTCCGCCCACGGTTGTGGTCTGCTTAATCCTGCCGCGGAAAGAAGAGGCACAAGCAAAGAGAAGCGCGAAAGAAGGAAATGACGCACCTATGTTGTTTGGCGACAGCTGGCTGGGTGTACCATACGCGGATTTGGCCTTTCTTGTACAAAACCCAAGAGGTGGTGCGTCGCCGTAGCTAAGCCGCACCCGGCTCGGTGGACCATATAAAGAGCGGGGCCCACATAATCTTCTCTGCAAAAAAAGAAACCGCTCAATTGAATGGGGTAACAAAAGGTTACTTCCATTTAAATCACTTAAATCGTTGTATATCAGCCAGCAAACGGTACTGCTAGTATCCTTTCGGATTTCTGATGAAATGAAACTCCCCGTAAGAAAGTCTATTACTCAACATTTGAGCAAATATGTAATGTTAATGTTCCCAACAATACAGTTCGAAACACAATATGAAGGCCTGAGGAGAAGGCACAGTTAGCTTGTATGAATATTTCGAGTATAAACTGACAGTTCCACAACAATAGTACAGGGTTGTTTAGAATGCAGTATTTTTATTTGAATATACAATATAGGCTACACCAGAAATGCAGCAGGCCTTTCTGGCACATGACTAGATTTGAAACTTTAAAACAACAGTATCACTTGCATTATATATATGGGAAATCACTTGTATCATATCACGGTGTTTGAGCCATGCACGTCATCATTAAATCCATGTTAACTCTCTGTGTAAACGTTTGTACTGCAGTCAGGAAGCAAGAAAACAAGGGAAAGTTTATGTATTTGAGATGGCAGGCACTAAAGCATGACTAGGACACTTGTGTTGAGATCCAGCTTTAACACTACAGAAAAAAAAATGCTATACACATCCTGTCCAGCTTTAGCGCAGGACAATAAAGACGCTCCCGATGCAATGTAGCAAATGCAAAAAAAAATTGCAGAGTTTCCGCTAAAGGTGACACCTGAAAAGGAAGACTGGACCATAAGGCCATGCATGCTTCCAAACCAATAAAAATGTAAAATTGCATCAAGACCAAAAACAGGTCTACGACTAAACAAAGATCACATTAAAACAAATTTTGAATTTCAAGCTTTATACATGTTCACGTAAGCACTGGAGGAAGCGCTTTCTCTGTGCATATGTGCAATAAATATCTCTGAAAAGTAGTAATATTTGCATAAAATCACACCCTGAGCTATACATGACATCAGTGAAACGCTGTTAACTTTCTATATAAGTTCGCACTGCGGTTAGCAAACAAGACAACCAGGAATATTTAAACTGCACTATGCTGTTACGGGCACTGCAACAGGAATGGGACAATTGTCATTATATCTCCTTTTAAGACCACACAAGTATTGCTGCACACCCTGGTGTACACTAAGAATATGGTTCCAAAGACACTCGAAATGCAATATAGCTAACGCAAAAATTCAAGATTATAAATGTTTGATTATGGGTAACATCCAAAAGAAAAGACTACCATAGAGCCACGTGCAGCGCTTCCAAGTCAGTAGTATAGGGAAATCGGCAGGGGGAGAAAAAAGCTGCCATTCAGGCTGTAATTGAGCAAGAATATAATTAAGAACAGATGTTGAAATAACACGTCTATACATGTTCATGCAAGTAGTAGAAGCAATGCTTGCATACATGTGAGGTAATACTAAAATCTTAGCAAATATACCAGACGAATATTTAAAACACAGTGACTAATGGGTATCCATGTAAAATAGTAAGGTCATCACATTTCAATTGTGGCACCTGTATGAACACACTCCACCACAAATATCAAGTATCACCTTTAATAAAGTATAGCTCACTAGTTAACATTTGTAAGTACTTACATTAAATGCTCATATTACAAATAAAAATAAAGGCTACTGAGTTTGATCTCGTTATTATATACATTTCAACTGCTGGCACCACAAGTATTCACTCTCAAAGTCTACTTTAAAGCACGCTGATCTTGTTAAACAGGCTATCGTCTAAGCATAATAGACGCTTTTCGCTGTGGCTTACTGAGATAATGTACTAGGATCACAGAAGGTCATGTGACACTAACAGGAAAGTTATAGGATCTATAAATGCTACGTTAGTTTTTACGTGCACAGTTTGGGAGCTCAACGTTGCTCTCTTCTTTTTCTTCACGGCCATGAAGCAATTATGGATGGATGGATGGATGCGAAACTTTAATAAGGTCCTGAGGTAGGCGACTCAGCGCGCTGCGGGCCACTCCCACGTTGGGACAGTCAGGCCTTGCCCGACCGCCGCATCGTGGGCCCTCTGGACAGCCCATAGTTGCACCCCGGCATCAGGGCTCTTGATAGCGGAGAGCCACTTGTCTTCATTGATTTCTTCTGTGCCTCGTAACGAGGGGCAACGCCAGAGCATATGATCTAGGCTAGCGATGTCATTGCAATGCCTGCAAGAACTAGTGGCATAGGTGTCGGGATAAATTTTGTGGAATAAAGCCGGACTGGGATATGAGCCTGTTTGCAGTAATCTGAGGGTCAATGCCTGCGCTCTATTTAACTTCTTGTGTGGAAGGGGAAACTCTCTCCTGCCGAGATAAAAGTGCTGCGCAATTTCGTTGTATGTGGTCGGTTGATCTCTATTCTCCACCGCTGCGGGCCGGCGTATGAAGCAATTATGAAAGAAACCTTTGAGCACAGCACTCATTTATTGCTGCACACATTTACTGCTACAGCAGCACAGGAATGATGCAAATAGACATAAAGGTTAAAGGGTTGTGCACAATATGTCCAAATACAAATACATATAAGTTTTAAGCTATCGTAAGGAAAAAGATTTCAGCCCTGTTGAAAGCACAACCATGTCTGTTTCCGGCCAGTATGTCAGTTGTTAATCCTCTGATCTCCAGTGGAGCCTACAAGAACAGAATAGTAATCTTAAAATGTTATATTGTTTAGGTCGCGCTGCAAACAGCTATAAACATGTAATGAAAGAGGAGTAAGTTAACCACAAATACATAAAGTATTGCCACAGAACGCATAAATAAACACGAAAAATTTAAGTATGTTCAATCAAGAAAATTTCGGTAACAATAAAAATTTACGGTTAAATATTGTTACAGGAACGAAGGATTAAGACTGGAGGTTATTTACAAAGTATACTTACAAGGGGTAACAGCAGCGCTGGCCAGTTCAGGCGGAACTCGAGACCCAGAGAGCGTTCGTTGTCTTCGTCGGAGAGCCCGAGTGCATAGGCCACAAGAAACACGCAATATGCATCTATCATTATCGCCGGCGGCGCTAGCATTGTCCAGGTGCGTCTAAATATCGGTGATAACAGGAGAGTAATATGGTTTGGAGCGTGCGACATGCACAACGTCATTGGAATTCGGGGCAGATGAGGCACTGGTTCTGACCGGGGCGATCTCGTACGTAAACGGCCCACCGCACTCGATATGTGCCTGTTTACCGAGAGAGGAGTTTTTCTGACAGGCCAACGTGACTAGTCGGGGACCACAGGAGTACCAGAGATCCACGTAAAAAGTGGACGTATCTGTATTGGCTATCGTACAAGCGCCGTTGTTTCTCTTGCGAGCTGAAGAGGCGAGCGCGGGCAATTTCGCGTGCAAGGGCTGCCCTGGTGATGGCGTCAAGTGCACACTCGCTGGTGTCTGCTGCGGCGGTTGGAAAGGATGCGTCCAGTGCCTATGTGGGTTCTCGGCCGAACAACAGAAAGAACGGGGAATAACCGGCAGTGTCGTGATGCGAAGAATTATATGCAAAAGTGACATACAGTAGGGTAAGGGCCCATTCAGTATGGTCGGACGAGACGTAGTTTGCAAGCATGCCTGTTAGGGTGCGATTCAGGCGCTCAGTGAGACCATTAGTCTGTCGATGGCAAGACGTAGTCAGCTTAATTGTGCTTGGTGGAGTAGGACTGAAGGATGTCGGCGATGACTTGAGAAATGAATGTCCGACCAGGGTCTATGAGAAGTTGGTGTGGAGCACCATGCTGCAGAATCATGTCGTGTAAAAGAAAATCAGTGACATCTGTGGCGCAGCTTGTTGGAAGTGCTCTGGTGATGCTGTAGTACGTGGCGTAATCTGACGCCACAGCAACCTACTTGTTGCCAGACGTGGATAGCGGGAAAGGGCCAAGCCAACGCGAAAGAACGGCTCCGAAGGAATGTCGAGCGGTTGAAGGCACCCGGCAGGAAGCGTCGATAGTGTATTTCGGCTCTGGCATTTCTCCCACGCCCCAACATATTTCTGGACGGAGTGGGCAAGGCCTGGTCAAAAAAAAAAGTGTTGGCGAATCCGGTCGTAAGTGCGGGAGACGACAAGGTGACCTGCCGTTGGTAAATAGCGAAGTTCTTGGAGAACAGCTGACCGGAGGTGCTTAGCAATCACTAGGAGTAGGGAAGGACCAGGGGGGCGTATATTGCGGTGGTATAATACACCATCCCAGAGAACAAACAGGGGAAGGGACGAATCAGAAGGCGAAGTTTCCGAGCCATCAGTAATGGTACGCAAAGTGGCATCACGGCGTTGCTTGTCGGCAACGTGTAGCAGCTGAGAGACGGAGAAACGCAAGCGCCGGTATCGGGGTCCGGGTCGGCGGGTCGTTAGTTCACTCGATAGCGTGATAAACAGTGTACGTCTTGATGTAATCGGCCCGACTTGTATACTACTACATAGGAATATTCTTTCAGCCGCAGACCCCAGCGACCAAGCAGGCCGGTAGGATCCTTGAGTGAGGAAAGCCAGCAGAGCACGTGGTGGTCTGTGATTACAGAGAAGTGCGTGCCATACAAGTACGGGTGGAATTTGGAAACCACCCAGACGAGAGCCAGGCATTCACGATGTGTAATCGAATAGTTTCGCTCCGCTGCTGTGGCGAGCCGCCTAGCGTATGCGATAACGCGATACTGACCCTGTTGGCGCTGGCTAAGACGGTTCCGATACCGTGACCACAGGCATGGGTACGCACCTCTGTAGGAGAGAACGGGTCAAAGTGGGCCATTATGGGTGGCGTGGTGAGAATATTGGTGATGTGTGCAAACGCGGCAGTTTCAGCGGGGCCCCACATAAACGGCACGTACAGAAGATCAGCAAAAGGTCGGGCGATCGCTGCGATGTCTGTAGCGAAGCGTCGCAAGCAGGAGCAGAGTCCTACAAAACCTCAGCCATGTTTCACAGACTGAGGTACAGGAAAAGACGTGACAGCACGAATTTTCACGTGGTGTGGTTGAATAGCGGAAGCGTCGACGAGGTGGCCCAGCACTGCAATCTGGCGAAGACCAAAGTGACACTTTGTGGAATTTTGTTGGAGCCCAGCCTCGGCGGTTCAGCCGACAGTTCAGCCGACAGCACGAGAGCCAGAGAGCGTTCGTCGTCTTCGTCGGGGTGCCCGCGCGCATCGACCGTAAGAAAGCGGAAATATGCGTATATCAATATTTTAAAAATATTAACCATTTCAAGCTAATAATGCAAATTAATTTCCAAGTTAGTTCGTACTCCCCTCCAGCACAATAAACACCGCAAGAATATGACAGTTTAACAGTGAAAACACAATATCAAGTGATTACAAACTGAATTACTGCAATTATTATTCTTTAATTAAGGATAGTTTACAATTCATTTGTGAACATATGACCACATCAGCACAAAACACCAGGTCCGTGCATAAGGTCTAATCTTGTGCGTGCGTACAAAACCGCAACATATCCTCGAGCTTTAAGAATAACCAGCATGGTGACTCATAGAGATTTAAAAAAGATATGTGTTTGTATATGAAGCGAGCAAGTAGTGCGCTTCAATAAAACTGGGTAGTGTAAGTATGAACATGAATTGGCGGTGAAATATACGACACACACACACACACACACCAGCAAGTAAATTATTGAACAAGAAGCATTGCTTACCTGTGTCACATTTATCGCTGCCTTCAGTATTCGTTGCAACAGTCACAACATACGCGATGCTCACCACTCTCACGTAAGCGAAGAACGTTTACCCTATTCCATCGACAATTCGGCTCCTTGCAGCGGCCAGGCAGCGCGCTAAACATGTCGCTGCTCCACGGCGGCAGTGCTTCTTTTCAGCGGCTCGAACTCCTTTAGGGGTCTTTTTGTTAACTGTACATGCGTGCGCCCTTCAGTGTGCGTCCTGCCGTCAAAGTGTATCGTGTTTCAGTAGAAAATATACAAACGCGACTGAAGGAAGCACTCATGCTCAAAGAAATAAAAACAAAAATTATTGGGTACAGATTTATATTCACTCACCATAATGTGTGTGCGCTTAGCTTTTGTGCAAGGTAGGTTTTGTACCATAGCATAAAATACCTGCAGTGGTAGCTGTATGCATTTCGCCACTTTGAACCGTAGTTGTTTTTTATGCCACAGCATCGTTCGCCACAATAATCTCCAATGTATGTTTAATATTTCTGTGGCTTGCTTTTACATTATGATGGCACGTACGCAATATATAAAAGTTATCACTGAATTGCTGCTGGTTGACTTGAGTGTGCGCTCACGTGCGATTTAAACTTTTTTATAGATACTACGAAAACAAATATTCCGAGTGGCGCCAATATTATCTTATTTTAGTACAACCTGCCTCCGTCCCGCGGCTGCACACCATATTTTACATGTTAGTCCTGGCCGACAATATCATCAGCATCGCAAAGCAACACAATAATCCACAAGCTTCCAATGAATACAATAGGTCCTCTGAGCCACGAATTACAACTTTCTTTCTAAACGCTACAACCTAAAGGTTACCATACATTTGGCGCTGCAATAACATTTAAAATAATATACTTTGACACATATAACCTCTAGCCTTGATGGAAATTAAGAAAAACACAAATATCGAGTTGGTTTTGTAATCTTGTAACGTTTATGTTGTAGGTTACTTTCTACTAAACGTAACCTTAAACATTACCGTGCTAAGAGTGTACACTCTAAAAAATCCACGCTTATCTAAGCGTGCATTTACAGGTTTAATAGCGGAGCTGTTTAAGCTTAAGTTCCGCCGTGGAGCGTTACCAGAAAACTCGGCCCAGCTGTGCGCCGCCTCGCGTTGCCTAGCAACCACCTGCGAGAGCATCAAACCCGGTGACCTCGTCGCACCTCACGCGTGTAGGGTGGAGTCGTGACGTCCAAGGCATGTAAAAGCTCAGAGCAGCCGGCGCCACAACACACCTCTCGCCTTCTCTACTCTGCGCGTGCGTGCTGCTGCCATGGGAAGACCGAAGAAACTCTGGACGCCCGAAGAAGAAGCGGCTTACCAGGAAGAGCGCCGTACTGCCAAGCAAAAAGCGATGCATCGCCACCGAGCTGATCCGGAACACCGCGTGGAAGCTGCGGCTAAGAAGAGGCGACGCCGAGTCGAGGATCCCGAGTCTCAGTCCAGGGAACGCTAGAGGCAGCACCTGAACGTTCTACGCCGCTGAGAAAGTGATCCCGGCCTGAGACTGCTCGAAAACTTCCAGCTCCAAGCTTGCCTAGGCAACAACTTAGCAAAACCTAGCATGAATTCGCGAAACTTAGAAACAACATAGCCAAGCCTACGATAACCTCGTAAAACCTAGAAACCACTTAGCCAAGGCTACCAACTTAGCAAAATTTAGCATAACCCCGCAAAACCTACAAACAACTAAGGCAAGCCACGTAAACTCTACCTGATCACAAGCTCCGCTTTTGACTCCAGCCTTGGACTACTAGTGCACTCTGCGCACGTTTTTTTACACACCTAATCTAAGCGTGCTATTTATCCACGCTTACCGGTCACATGGCAGGTACTTGGTACTTGCCGCGATTGTGGAAAAACAGTTACGTTAGAAGACATGCTCTGGCGGTGTGCCCGGTCACGCTGTATCATTGATAATAGCTCAGCCAGATGGGAGGCGATTCTCCCCAGCACTCTTCTGGGTGGCCATCTCCAGACTGTCCAGCAGTCCCACGATGCAGCCGAAAGGCTTCGGCTTGCGGTTCCCACGTGGGCGCGGCCTGCTTCGGTATGACTCGTGATCTGCAGGACTTCAATAAAGTTTTACCGCATCACACCATACCGATCACGCCTACTATGAGTGATCAGCAGGCCCCCTTAATTCACGCTTAGCAAGCGTGATAGGAACGCCTGTACCCACGTGCTTAATATGACGTGACCATTCTCCACGCTTAGACATAGCGCCTGAGGGTAAGGGGGATGGGTTGATGGGTTGATGGGATGCCCTATCCCCCCTCACTCCTGTTCATGCGCGGGAGGCCACGAAGAAGCAGCGGCCCTAGCCGGCTTCGGTCGCTTCTCTGAAGCGAACATTGCTCACCAAGTTCTTCGCAGTCCTCTTCTTTAACTCCTTCTTCGTCGGTGCTAACTGTGACGAACTAAGACGCTATGGCAATGGCAGTAGGGCGACATAGCAGAAGCTGGATAGGCTGCAGAGATATTGTGCAAGAATTTCCCGCCGGCATCGCTGAAACTACTCCACTAGGAAGTGGCTTTCCGGAGCCCTGGCACGGCTCATCAAAAGAATGTAAGACGTAAAGAAGTCTCTCGGTATCTCCTTGCACAAAAGTACGAGTGTCATTTCATCCGTGCTCTGCGGCGCCGCACGTTTGAAGATGGCGAGCCATGTACAGGATAGGGACGTCAGGACAACCTTTCCCCTCTTAAAATCCTCTTGCTATTGCGCTTTTTCCAATTGTTGACACAAAGTACCTGATAAAATTACTGTTTCTCTGACCTCCTCCTCTAAGGAAAGCGAATATATATGAAGCAGCGAAACAAATCAGACAGATATTTCTTCCTGGAATAAATCATTTATTCATAGCATTCATTCTCAGGAAATAGCATACAATGAAAGGTTTATGTTTAAAAACAAAACTTAGAGGTAAAACATTTCCAGATTGCTGAGAAATCCTAAGTCTTTATATAAGCTTGGTTGGAATGCGGAGGGCAGTGAACAATGTCTTTAGTCTTGTTCGCGCAAATGATATTTAATTGCGTATTCCTAGCTTTATAACTGATTCCACGAAAATTGGCCCTATGCTACCGGATATGTTATATATTTCATATAACAAAAGCATCTGTACATCATCAGTGCCTTTTAAAGCAATATGTCATCACTGATATAATGTTTTCCTGCTGACAATCGCAAATGAGGGGCGCTGTTTCCCCCCAGACAATGCGAAATCTTATAAGGTCACTTAGCGGTATCTGAAAAAAAAAGGAGTCTTAATAATGGAGTATAATGCTTTAGACATAACATGCCTATTTTATACTAAAAGGGGTAACTAATGACCGCTCTCTTTTTGACTGCTTTGACACTAATGTCACTTATGATATTTCTATTACTTACCGCTCTTAAATGTTGCTGTACGGCAGGCGATGTGGGAAAGGGGGCCAGCTCTCCTCAATAATGAGAGCATACTTTGCAACCTTGGGTCGAAAGCACGTTTCTCAAGCGATCGATGACTCCTGAGAAAATTTCAGTATTTTTGACACGACCAGAAGGAATTTTATTTTCATTTTCATCAATACTACTTCCAAACCTTAGTTAGCTTTCAAATGCCACCTGAGGAACGAAGGGACAGTGTGCAAAACATTTAAGTGAGCACATAGCTGTAACCAATTTTATACTGTCAGGCTCTCCATAAAAATAACGTTTCAAAATTCGAACAAAACTGGCAACGCATTCGATAGAGCTTTTCAAAATTTAAGTAAAAAGCAGCCTAAAAACACAGTTATGATTGACTTCCAACACAGTGGAGATGGAAATTTTGACAGGAATGGGATTCTACATGAACATATAACACCTGAACTCTCACAGCGTGCATAGATGGGCTCGCAGCTGGAAATCAAGGATGCATAAATACATTCGCGACGGGCAGATTATAATGATGTTCATCGAACACATCCTTCCTTTCTTTAAAACCCAAAATGTAAAATATGGGGAGCTACACCGATATTGTAATTGTGAGTGCAATTCAAGTTGAAAATTAAGTTACCTGTCTGGTTGCAACTTCGCATGCCATGCTTCTGAGATGCGGGTTACTGTCAGTCGGCAAATAGCGGACAGAATTATAAATTTTCAATTTATTGCCAACGGTATACTCTGAGCGGAATATGTGAGAACTAGACCAAGCAGAGGGCTCGCCGGCAGCTCAGAGACACTAAGGACGTGCAGTGTAGAACCACCTCACTCGTGCAATTTACAAAAAAATCCACCGACAGCCGGGGAGCTTGCAATGTGCTCACACCTTAATTTCCATTCCTCCTTTCCTTGTTTACATTCTTTTTTATTCCTCATTCTTAATTTCCACAAAGCCGTTATGATGCAGCCAGCGGTACATTTCCGAAAATTACGCTTAAAGATTTGTGGTCACTCTTTGCAACGTTCAATAACGGCCACTTTATTTCCTGTTACCCTCCTTGGCTCAACAACGCGCGAGATTAGTTGTATCAGATGTCGCTTCTTGCAGCATCCCTGCGCGAAGCCTATGTTCACCGGAGCAAACACCAGGCAGGATAAGCTGGTAGGACGAAATCGTTGATTTCGATAAGTAACTTTTCTAGCCAGTAATATGGCTGCCGAGCATATACGTTCGCAATGCCGAGCAAACGCAATGAAGCATTTGTAAATTGTAAGTGTGCGGAGACAACGTAGGTTGTGACAGCGTTTCTGAGGTGAGAAACAGACTTTGTCCCTATCACTGGCTGGAAAACTACGGGAAGGTTATTTTGATTGTTAGGCGTGTGTACTGTATTTGCACGCAAATAACCCATTCATAATTATTACGTGAGAGAGGACTTGGAAATATCAGTTAATAAATAAATATTTCGTAAGATTATGAAGCGAACTCACGCCGCAGAGAAACAGGAAACCGCGCCTAAAGTCGGCTTGAAGGCGGATTCACATCGGGCTTTCGCTCATCATCGCTACCAACTGGCGTCGCAAAATGATGTGAAAGAACAAGATCTGAAGGAAGTGAGAGAACATAATTCTTGTATATGGATTGTCGTTTTTACCGATCGCAATGAACGAGAGCTGAGGCCTTTCTCACTGTCAGAAAAAACGGCGTCGTCCTCCGTGACACCGCCGTTTCTAACAAACGTCATTTGGAAGAGCCCGCGATGCAATCGAACACGACAAAGCCTTTCACGGATTGCGCGGTGATGCACCGCGCGACCCCGGAGAGCGCTCAATTGCCGCACCTGCACAAGAGCGCCAATCATCCTTAAAGGGACACTAAAGCAAAACAATAAATCAGTTTAGACTAATGAAGCATTGTTTGAGAACCCTGCAGGCAGTCATTTCAAAAAAATAGTTTGATTATTAGATGACAAAATGAAGGTCTAAGTATCAGTATTTGAATTTCGCGCCGAAGCCCCAGCCCCGGTACGTCAGCGTGACGTCAGGGATTCCAAAGTATATTTTCGCATTTGGGCAGCATTGGCTGAATAAAGGTTCCCGAAACTTGCCATGCTTAATATCTGGTTCCTTTAGAACACAATGTAGTCAATCTGTACCACTATATATGATTAGTAGGTCCTAGAAGAAGCCATCAAAATCCAAGGCGTCACAGCCCCCAGGTGCGGGAGCCTAATTAGGCGTCGCCACCCATATTTCATTCTTGCGCTTTTTCTGGCTTACCAAGCGTCTTATCTTTGTAAGAGTGGTGTTTTTGGTGTTGTAGAACTGTAATTTACTGATGCAGAAGAAAAAATTTTTCACTTTAGTGTCCCTTTAAGATGAAGCTTTAGCTCGGGTGCTCCTATCTAAATACATGCAAAGGGAGAATTCGTTTTTCTCGACAACCACTGCACCACATTTGACGAGGTTTGTGGCATTTAAAAGGAAAACTTAAAATCTAGTGACTGCTGTTTCGAATTTTTGGTTTAGGTCATCACGTGTTTATTAAAAATGGGCAGATATCGGAAATTTTCAAAAAACGATACTATCGAGTTCACAACTCTGCAACGCATCAATGAGGACTTCTATGGAGATTTATACACTACCAGTGGCACCCACGACGACAATGGAAGAGAGATTAGTCTAGAGGAATTCGAAATCCCAAAGGTACCACCGGAAGAAGTAAAGAAAGCCTTGGGAGCTATGCAAAGGGGAAAGGCAGCTGGGGAGGATCAGGTAGCAGCAAATTTCTTGAAGGAAGGTGGGCAGAGTGTTCTAGAGAAATTGGCCACCCTGTATACGCAATGCCTCATGACCTCGAGCGTACCAGAATCTTCGAAGAACGCTAACATTATCCTAATCCATAAGAAACGGGACGCCAAAGACTTGAGAAATTATAGACCGATAAGCTTAACTGTCCGTTGCCTAGAAACTATTTACTAAGATAATCGCAAATAGAACCGGGAACACTTTAGACTTCTGTCAAGCAAAGGACCAGGCAGGATTTCGTAAAGGCTACTCAACAATAGACCATATTCACACTATCAATCAAGTGACACATAAATGTGCGGAATATAACCAACGCTTATATATATCTTTCATTGATTACGAGAAAGCGTTTGATTCTTTCGAAACCTCAGAAGTCGTGGCGGCTTTCCGGAATCAGGGTGTAGATGAGCCGTATGTAAAAATACTGAAAGATATCTATAGCGGCTCCACAGCCACCGTAGTCCTCCATAAAGAGAGCAACAAAATCCCAATAAAGAATGGCGTCAGGCCGAGAGATACGATCTCTCCCATGCCATTTAACAGCGTGTTTACAGGAGGTATTCAGAGACCTAGATTGGGAAGAATTAGGGATAAAAGTTAATGGAGAATACCTTAGTAACTTGCTATACGCTGATGATATTGCATTGCTTAGTAACTCAGGGGACCAATTGCAATGCATGCTCACTGACCTGGAGAGGCAAAGCCGAAGAGTGGGTCTAAAAATTAATCTGCAAAAAACTAAAGTAATGTTTAACAGTCTCGGAAGAGAACAGCAATTTACAATAAGTAGTGAGGCACTGTAAGTGGTAAGGACTACATCTATTTAGGGCAGGTAGTGACGGCGGATCCGGATCATGAGACGGAAATAATAAGAAGAATAAGAATGGGCTGAAGTGCATTTGGCAGGCATTCTCAGATTATGAACAGCAGGTTGCCATTATCACTCAAGAGAAAAGTGTATAATAGCTGTGTTTTACCAGTACTCACCTACGGGGCAGAAACCTGGAGGCTTACGAAAAGGGTTTTCTTTAAATTGAGGACGACGCAACGAGCTATGGAAAGAAGAATGATGGGTGTAACGTTAAGGTTAAGAAAAGAGCAGATTGGTTAAGGGAACAAACGCGAGGTAATGATATCTTGGAGTTGGAATCAAGAAAAAGATATACGCATGGGCAGGACATGTAATGAGGAGGGAAGAAAACCGATGGTCATGAAGGGTTACGTACTGGATTCCCAGGGAAGGGAAGCGTAGCAGGGGGAGGCAGAAAGTTAAGTGGGCGGATGAGATTAAGAAGTTTGCAGGGACGACATGGCCACAATTAGTACATGACCGGCGTTGTTGGAGAAGTATGGGAGAGGCCTTTTCACTGTAGCGGGCTTATTCCGGCTGATGATGATGATGATGATAATGATGAACTCATCAACGAAAAGTGATATCACAATTCTGTGAATTACATCTAATAGCACATCTAAAGCGGACAAAATTGATATATTACAAGTGAATATCAAACAATTTAGTAATATGGAAATAGAACTTTTGAAGAACCCTTGTGCCCAACGTAACAAATTCACGTAAGATGTAAAATGACATTACAAATTGGTCCGCTTTTAATGATCTAATGGACGCCGTTTACAGAACCGCGATATCTGTTCTTGATGCAGAGCTATGAATTTGTAAACGTCGTGCTTGTATTTTTTCAAACGGTCGAATGTTTTAAAATTGTTTTAGCAAAATTCAAGCCGTAAATGGAAATTCCGCTTGCAACAGTTACTAGAATTTAACTACTCTTTCAAATGCAACAAAGTTCATTAAAAATGGTCCAGCCGTTATCTCAGAAAAGCGGTTTTGCGTTTTACATGTATTTGAATATCCCGCGTCGGAGTTGGGCCCGAGCTAAAGCTTCCTCTTAAGAGGGAGCTTTAGCTAACCACTCCCGTGGCGGTGTGCGCGACAGCAGCAGCCAGCCCAGCCCACAGCAGCCCACAGCAGCAGCAGTAGCAGCAGTGGGAAAGTCGAATGCAGAGAGAAAGAAAGTGTCACTATCCGGCCGGGTTCGTGAACAAGGGAAGGTTCGAGGCACCTCCGTTACGTAGATGCTCCACAGCGTGGTGGTGATGAACGATGACTGATCGCCGAGCAGCTGTGCTCGTTGATGTTTATTGTTGCGGTGACCAATGTTGCCTACTGAGCCTGATAGGCCAATAAGCCTGGCGGGCCAATGAAGATTACGCCCGAGGGGGGTCACATGCTTGTTACACCCCCTCACCCCCAGTTTGCTTGTTGACAACAAAAAACGTCCCAGTTCAAAGTAAGAGGCTGTGCCTCCGTGCTAGCTGGGTCGGCGGTGCCTGCTATCCAGGCGAGGCGAGCAACTGTCTAGCGGTCTCCGCGGTCGACTACATCGCCAAGGCACCGGTGTTGACGGGCCTGGTGTGGCAAAGCCGGGCGCTGCCTGAGCCAGCCTCGCTTCGTTCGTAGGGTCCGCAGTGGTCGGCCTTGTGAGTGGTGCGGGACTTGACACCTGCCCAACGGGCGCCGCACCACTGGCAACACTTGCAGCCTCCGAGGTGGGCGGCGCTCCGCCGAAAGCACTGGTGGTGCCTCCAGTGCTTTTGCAGGCTGGAACTCTGAAAGCGGCTGTCGAGGGGGCTGGCAGGTCCCCAGGCAAGGTCTAACATGGTTTGCGTATCTGTGCCACCTGGCCCCATCTGGCTTGCGCAGGAGCAGCGATGTGCCGCTGGCAGGAGACACCACCTGTCCGGCGGACCAGGGTGGGCCAGGACGGAAGTTCCCGGCGAAAACTGGAGCTCCCGACTTCGGCCAAGGCCCGGGACGGCACCCTCGGTCAGCAGCGGGGTTCTGCTCGCTGTCAGCTGCTTCAGGAGCACTGTAGATCAGAGGTCCGGATGCAGGACGTCCAAGGATGTCTTGATTATCCGACCCACCGAAGGCTCACAGGGGGCAGGGCCAGTGACATCGTGGGGCGTGGTCCGGTACTGAAACAGTATCCAACCAACCTGCGTCCGGAAGTACCAGTCTGGCTCTGCTTAAGCTTGTTCTTCATGGTGTGCGCCACCCGCTCGGCTGCACCGTTTGAAGCCGGGTGGTGAGGCGGAACCATCATCCGGCGGATACCGTTCTTCGACAACCAGTCCAGGTTCTCTGTGCTGGCGAAAGCAAAACCATTGTTGGGCCCGATGATGTCCAGCAACCCCTGCGTGGCGAAGATCTGTCGTGGCGCTGCAATTGTCACGCCTGCTGATGGAGTGGTCACAGCTAGAACCCCCACCCACTTCGAAAAGGCGTCCACCACTACCAGGAAGTAATGGCCCTTGAAAGGACCCCAAAATTCACTTGCAGGCGGGGCCAGGGTCTCAGTCGGAATGGCGAGGGGGTGATTTCCACATGACGTGTGGCGCGCTGATGCGCCTGGAAGATATGGCAGCTCTGCAGCATGTGAGCGATGTCCTGGTCCAGGCCAGGCCACCAAACATAGGACCAGGCGACCATCTTGCTTTTTTCCACGCCAGTATGACCCGCGTGCAGCAACTGCAGGAACCTGAACCGTAGACTGTCCTCAGCAAATCCACCACCCTGGAACCCCTCAGTAGGCAGCCCTGCTGCTAGCTCAGCTCGGCGGCCTTGTTGCTATAAGCCTGCTGAAACAATTCCTCCCCACAGGACACCGCCTTGACCACCTGAGACAGGACTGGGTCCCGGCTGATCACTTGCAATACCGCAGATCTGGATAGTACCTCCGGATGCGCGTGCTCCAGCATGCACACTTGAGCAGGTTCTGGAACTGCATCAGACACCTCAGGCAGGGGCAGGCGGCTCAGGGCATGAGCAGGTCCTAGGCCTTTTTCCGGATGGTAAACGAGCTGGTAAGCTGCCAGCCTCAAGGCCTAGCGTACCACTCGAGGTGATGCTTGCACGCGAACTGCCTTGTGAGGCCCCAGCAGCCCCAACAGTGGCTTGTGGTCCATGACAGCCTCGAACTTATGGCCCCACAGATACTGGCGGAAGCATTCGACACCGAACGTGAGGGTGAGGCCTTCCTTGTCCGGCTGGCTGTAGCGTTGCTCTGCAGCATATAACCGACGAGAAGCAAACGACGCAAGGTCTTCCTTGCCATCCTTGTCCCGGTGCTCCAGGACGGCTCCCACGCAGTACGGCGATGTATCTACGGTCAGGACGACAGATTGGCAGGGTCCAAATGCACTAGCACTGGAGCCTTCGTGATTAGCTCCTTGCTGCGCTGGAAGGCCCGGTCCTTCTCCTTCTGCCAGACCCATTGCTGACCATCTCGTAGCGGAAGATGGAGCGGCTGTAGATTCTCCGACAGGTTCGGCAGGAAACTTCTGTAGAAGTTTATGAGGCCGAGGTAGCTCTGAAATGGCTTTTTGTTCTGGGGCTTAGGCGCCTTGAGCGCAGCATCAGTTTTGCGGGCAGCTGGGGCTAGGCCAGCCTGGGATATGACATGTTCCAAGTACTCAACACTGGGTGCCAGGAAAATGCACTTTTCCAGCTTGAGCTTGAGACCAGCGTCCTGCAGTCGTGCCAGGACGTTCTGCAGGTGGTCCCCGTCATTGTTGCCAGTAACCAGGGTGTCATTGAAATACACTGTCACGTGCCTCGTACCCCTGAAGAGGTTGTCCATTCCCTCTGAAATATGGCCGGGGCTGAGGCCAAATATGGCTGGGGCTGAGACTGAAGACGCGGCTCCTGCGGCTGGCCAGGAAAATGGCGCGCTGTTTCGCCTCGGGTGTGTTGTTTGCCAGTAAGAACACATGGACTTGTTCCTCGTAAATTCACCAGGCGGACCCATCTCTCTCGAACGGCTCGAGCCTTCCGTACAGCGCCATGGCGGCAGCAACGGGGGGCGGTGTTTCGCCGCTCGCGGCGGTGTGGGACGATCCACGGGTAATCGTCGCCAGTGTCATGATCGCACGGGTTCGTGAATAAGGCAGGGCTCATGGCACCCTCCGTTAGACAGACGCTCCGTAGCGTGGTGGAGATGAACGAAGACTAACCACCGAGCAGCTGCGCTCGTCGGTGTTTATTGGTGCAGTGACCAATGCTGCCTACATAGCCTGACAGCACACTAAGCTGGTCGGGCCTACGAAGATTATGCCCTAGGGGGCTTCACATGCTTGTTACGGAAAGCTTCGCTTTAACATGTCTGATAGCACTCTTCGAAACACCATGGTCTTCATCCGCATCCGTAAGAAAAGTTTCGTATTCCCCGCAGGTCAGTGAGAAGGTTCTGAGCGTTGTTCTCCCTCACCCACGCTCCATGCAGACCACGTGATATATTTATTTATTTATTTTCAAATACTTCAGCCCAATTCAGGGCTATTGCAGGAGTGGAGCACAGCAAATGCAAAAGAAAACAAAGGCAGTTGAACATAATATATAAAAAAGGGACAGCAGTCTTATCGCACCAGTGCCTCTACAAAATCAGACAGTGCCAATTCACGAACAGAACCGGGTAACTCATTCCAGCAGTCGACAACTATTGGCAAATAACTTTGTGTGAACATGTTAGTCCGTGCAAAGAAATGCTTTAAGTTGAGGGTGTGACGTCTAGTCGGAAGAGGAACTGGCATACGCGATTTAATATGACCACATAGTCGGAAGCATGAGTGAACAATTGAGTTCATATAGCTTCATGGAATCTATATGTCGCCTTGTGCATAGAAGAGATGAATTCATGGATTTCATTACAGCTGAGGGCAAAACTCACGATGGTAATGGTGACAAATGAAGCGAACAGCCTTCCTTTTTACCGATTCAGCTTTGTTAATGTCGCACACTTACACAGCTTCCAGACGCATGAAACGTAATCTAATCAAGCACGAATGAGTGTTTGAACATTAGTAATTAAGCGTGTTTCGTCGTTTCAGATAATGTTCGTCTTAAGTAACCTAATTTTGTTAGTGCTATAAATGTAATGTGATCAATACGCTGGTACCACTAGCATGTTGTGCATGAACATAACTCCAAGGTATATGTACACCTGTGCCCGGGCAACTATTGTGGTATTGAAAGTGCACACATGCTGTGAAAGAAAATGGCTGTTTGTAAATGACACTACTGCGCTTTTTTGAATGTTAATGTGCATCGGCCAGTCTTGTACCCCAGGTGCAAAATCTGCTAAAGGAATCCTGAAGTAAGGCGTGATCACTAGGAGAAAAAATTACCTGGTATAGGACGCAGTGGTCGGCATAAAGACGGACTTTTACCTTAATATTGTTGGGAAGGTCATTTATAAATATTAAAAATAACTAGGGTCCCAGAACAGCGCCATGCGGAACACCCGATGAAAAATTTACAGTTGAATGAAATAAAATGAAACGAATTGAGTGCGAGAGTTAAGAAAGGTAGCTATCCAGTGGAGAGCCGTGGATTGCTTAAAATTAGTTTAGTTGACTTAGTAGCTTGCTGTGTATAACCATATCAAAAGCTTTGGAAAAGTCTACAAATAACGCATGAGTTTGATTGCCTAGTAATGTCATTACAGATTTCTAATAATGCCATGCGAAAATTCCACCAGTTGTGTTGTTGTGCTGAAACTACGACGAAATCCATGTTGCATAATAGAGAAAAGTCTATTCGATTCAAGATATTCCGTGATATGCTTGTTGTGATGAAGAAAATCGCCAGGCTGAAAAGCCCCGTTGCCATCGCCTGGCGCGTACCCAGTTCGTTCGCTGGCTGCGCCCTACCTGCTGGTGCTGAGTTTGTAGCTGCTGCTTTACGAGCCGAATAAACTCCCCTTTACAATTGGTGGAGGCGCAGGGTACAACCAGAATTCTGGAACTTCGTAATCGGACACTGCCGCCCGTCTTCATAATGCCGAAAGAAGGGCCACCACAACCACAACCCGCTGCCCCGGTGACTACCGTGGTCTGCCCCGGCCCGTTGCGGCGACGCGACCCACCCATCTTCAGTGGTACCGAAGACCATGATGTAGAAGACTGGCTTGCTGGCTACGACCGGGTGAGCATACGCAACCACTGGGACGACAACAAAAAACTTAATTAGGTATCGTTTTATTTGAGCGGTGTCGCCCGCGTGTGGCACCGCAACCACGAACGCGATCTGACGACGTGGACGGCTTTCAATGCTAACGTGACAGAGGTATTTGGGCGCCCCGCGGTTCGCAAGCTTCGCGATGAGCAACGTTTGCGTGGCCGTGCGCAACAGTGCGGGGAGACATTTACCAGCTATATAGAAGATGTTGTCGACCTCTGCAACCGCGTTGACATCGCAATGGCTGATGCCGAGAAGATCCGCCTTATCATAAAGGGCATTGAAGACGACGCCTTCCAGATGCTGTTGACGAAAAATCCCTCGACAGTCTCTGAACTCGTCCGCCTGTGTCAAAGCTTCGACGAACTGCGCAAACAACGCGTAGCCACCCACCAATCTACACCTCAGGCCACTTCAATGTCGAGCTTGGCTGCTGCCACGGATAACACTTCGCTGCTGCTACAGATCAAGGAGTTCGTCCGTAAAGAGGTGCCTCGTCAGCTTTCCTTGATTCCACTTGCACATGGCCAGCCGAGTACTCCGCTGGCGCCCGCTCTCCAATCCGTCATCAAGGAGCAGGTAGCCGACCACATTTCACCTTCTCTTCAGCAAGCTCCGACGGCCGCTCTCCTGACGTACGCCGAAGTCGCGATGAGGCCTGCGCCACATACCTACGGCACTATGCCTGTCTTCCATGCGCCTATGGTCTTGAGGTCGTGCACTATGCACGACCTCAAGACCATAGGCGCATGGAAGACAGTCGTCCGATTTGTTTTTATTGTGGCCGTGCTGGACACGTGGCACGTCACTGTCGCCTGCTTACACCGAACGTCCCGAACAATATGCGTCCATATGCGCCACGTTTCCAACACCGCCACAACTATTCGGACGACTTTGAATCTCCTTCTGCCGTCGACACCGCATTCTCCGCCGCTCGCCGTTCACCTCCTCCTCACCGCCGCTCGCTTTCCCCCATGAACTGGCAGTGGAGCCCTTTGCGCCAGGAAAACTAAATATCGCAGTTCAGGAAGCGAGAACTGCGGTACCAGCGAATTGTATAAAGCCTCACACTTCCCCGAAGAACGTTATTGAAGTGTCAATAGAAGGAACATTGTCGCTACCATTTCGATCTCTCTCTCCAATGCTATTCACAGCGTGTTTACAGGAGCTATTCAGAGACCTGGATTGGGAAGAAATGGGGATTTAAGGTAATGGAGAATACCTTAGTAACTTGCTATTCGCTGATGATATTGCCTTGCTTAGTAACTCAGGGGACCAACTGCAATGCATGCTCACTGACCTCGAGAGGCAAAGCAGAAGAGTGGGTATAAAAATTAGTCTACAGAAAACTAAAGTAATGTTTAACAGTCTCGGAAGAGAACAGCAATTTACAATAGGCAGCGAGGCACTGGAAGTCGTAAGGGAATACATCTACTTAGGGCAGGTAGTGACGGCGGACCCGGATCATGAGACGGAAATAATCAGAAGAATAAGAGTGGGTTGGGGTGCGTTTGGCAGGCATTCTCAGATCCTGAACAGCAGGTTGCCATTATCCCTCAAGAGAAAAGTGTATAATAGCTGTGTCTTACCAGTACTCACCTACGGGGCAGAAACCTGGAGGCTTACGAAAAGGGTTCTACTCAAATTGAGGACGACGCAACGAGCTATGGAAAGAAGAATGATAGGTGTAACGTTAAGGGATAAGAAAAGAGCTGATTGAGTGAGGGAACAAACGCGAATTAATGACATCTTAGTTGAAATCAAGAAAAAGAAATGGGCATGGGCAGGACATGTAATGAGGAGGGAAGATAACCGATTGTCATTGAGGGTTACGGACTGGATTCCAAGGGAACGGAAGCGTAGCAGGGGGCGGCAGAAAGTTAGGTGGGCGGATGAGATTAAGAAGTTTGCAGGGATGGCATGGCCACAATTAGTAAATGACCGGGGTTGCTGGTGAAATATGGGAGAGGCCTTTGCCCTGCAGTGGGCGTAACCAGGCTGATGATGATGATGATGTCGCTAGCACTTGTCGACACCGGCACTGCACTTTCAGCGCTAGATGCCCATATTTGCCGCAAGATAGGAAATGTGACAACGCCGCTTTCTGGACTGTCTCTTCGAACTGTCAATGCGCAGCATGTCGAGTCATCCGGCGCCTGCACTGCTCGTGTCGTAATTCAGGAGGTCCTCTATATCATAGAATTCATCGTGTTGCCATCATGTTCACACGAGGTGTTATTAGGTTGGGACTTTCTCTCCACACATCATGCGATCATTGACTGCGCCCGCGCTGAAATTGAGCTGTTTCAGTTTTCTACCGATATTATCACTGACCATAAGGACTATTGTCGCAAAATCGCTGTTTCAGAAGACACCGTTATACCTTCCTGGTCTTCTACTCTTGTCAGTATCTCTTGCGAATCTGTAGATGACGCACAGTACTCTTCGCTCCGTCCGAACTCTTAGTTCGCCGCCGTTCACTACCACTGCCATTCGCCGTCCTCGAGTTCAAAGCTGGCGCCTCTCTCATGCGCGTCTCAAATCCTTCGGCTGAACCAATTATCGTACGCCGCCGTGAGAGCCTTAGCAGAGCAGAGCCGCTGACCTCATCTTCAACATTTGACACGATGGACGACTCCACTTATCTTGCTGCTCTCGAGGCATCGCCTCTTCAGTCACTGCCGCTTTCTTTTGCGCCAGCTATAGCCAGTGACCTTACGACGACGCAGCGCGACGAACTTCTTCGCTTGCTTCAAGGCTTCTCTTCGTCTTTTGACTGCCAAGCAACATCACTCGGCCGCACAACGACTGTTTCGCACACTATCGACGCTGGGAGCCATGCTCCATTTCGACAGCGTCCCTACCGAGTATCGGCGACTGAAAGACGCGTTATCAATGACCAGGTGAACGATATGCTCAATCGCGGTGTCATCCAGCCTTCTAGCAGTCCTTGGGCATTCCCAGTCATCCTAGTTAAAAAGAAAGATGGCACCATACGATTTTGCGTCGATTATCGAAGGCTTAACAAGATTACCCGTAAGAATGTATACCCGTTGCGACGTATTGACGACGCACTTGACTGTTTGCAAGGAGCGAAGTTTTTTTCCTCCCTAGAACTGCGCAATGGCTACTGGCAGGTGCCAATGGCTGACGCTGACTGTTCGAAAACCGCGTTTGTAACACCAGACAGCTTGTATGAATTCACCGTAATGCCATTCGGTCTGTGCAATGCGCCCGCCACCTTCGAAGGCATGATGGACGGCATCCTACGCGGCCTGAAGTGGCATACTTGCCTCTGGTACCTCAACGACGTTGTCGTCTTTTCTCCTGCTTTTATGCGTTGCATATTGGAATCACTCAGTTCAGCCCTTGGGCGCGGCCGGGCAGCCACCATTGACCTTGAGCGCAACCATGTGACGTGACGTCACGACAGCCGGAGGAATAGCTGGGCACAAACTCACGTGGTCGCGCGCGGCCACAGCCACCAGCTGACTCCCGCTCCTCCCGCTAAGGGCGCTGCGCCGGTGCGTGACGTCACGAAGGAAAAGCTGGGCCCCAACTGGCACGGTCGCCCGCGGCCGCATATTGCGCGGCCGCGCAATATGCAACGCATTCTTGGCTTCACCAAGCTAAGCCTGGCCATTTTCCGACCCATCTTCGGTGTTTACATCAAATTTTGACCTGTCTCCGGAATGCTGGTCTCCTGCTTAACTTAAAGAAGTGCCGATTTGTAGCTCGAAAACTGACTATATCATTTATTTAATAATACTGCAGGCCAATACTTTGGCCCAAGCAGGAGGGGCATGTCACAAACAAGAAAACACAGAAAAGCGTATACAATGCAACATGAAATGAACATAATACACTAAAAGAAGCACAAATGATACCGTCAACATCGCTAACTTGCACAAAAATGATTTTCCAATGCAGCCATGAAATCTTTAGACTGAAATACACTAATGGGAAGTGAATTCCAATCGTTCACTGTTCGAGGGAAAAACCTGTACTTGTAAGCGTTTGTTTTCGCGAAGATCGGTGCAAGCAAATACTCATGACTGTGTCGTGTTCTCCTCGTAGAAGGCCGACATATGGAAGCAGGTAGCGTCATATTATTTTTTCCAGAAAGAGTGTTAAGTAGTAGTACAAGACGATTAATTTTTCTGCGTATTTCGAGTCTCTGTATTCTATTTTGTAACATTATTGAGGACGGCGAATCCTTCCTGGCATATTTCCCGTAAATAAATCTCACTGCTTTTCTCTGTACTCGCTCAAGTTCCTTTGTGTCTTTCATGGTATGCGGGTCCCAGAGTTTGGAAGCATATTCTAACTTTGATCTCACCATTGCATTGTAGGCTAACATTTTAGTCCTTACAGGCGCGTTTTTAAGCTTTCTTTTTATGAACCACAGTTTCTTTAGCGCAGCTGAGCAAGCATCCGAGATATGAGTTGACCATGTAAGCTTATTGTTGAGGGTAACGCCAAGGTATTTGTATTTGTCGACTTCGAGGACAGTTCTATTTCCAAGTTGGTACGGAAAAATGCTGGCAGATTTTTTTCTTGTTACGCGTAAAAGTACAGTTTTTTCCGCATTGAGCTCCATTCCCCAATTGGAACACCAGTCAGTGATTTCTGCAAGGCATCTTTGCAGCACAAAATGATCATCATAGGACACAATTTCCTTAGAGATAACACAATCATCCGCGTATACCCGTATGGACACATTACCAGGAATAACATCAATCAAGTCATTAACATAGATTAAAAATAACAATGGTCCTAGTACACTGCCCTGAGGGACTCCTGAGGTGACCTGACGTGAACTGGAAGTACAATTCCTAATATCAACAAACTGTTCTCTGTTTTTGAGATAAGCACATATCCACTGTATGATACCAAATGGGAGTACAATTTTATCTAATTTATGTAATAGCTTTGCATGGGGAACTTTATCAAAAGCTTTGCTGAAGTCCAGAAAGAGCACACCGTCCAGATAAATCAAGTATGTGGGATAGCTCATCTACGGTTGTTACGAGTTGAGTTACAGTGGAGAGTCCTTTCCTGAAACCATGCTGAAAAGGTGATAGTATGCTATGATCTATCAAGAACTCTTGTATAAAACCAGCGACAATATGTTCCAATAGCTTACAACATGAGCTAGTAATAGATATAGGACGGTAATTTGAAACAGATTGGCGGTCTCCTTTCTTGTGTACCGGCACAACACGTGCTTTACTCCAGACTGATGGTATTGCACCTAATTTTAAGGATAACTGGAAAAGATTAGAAATTAATTCAGATAATTGCTCAGAATATCGCCTCAAGAAAGCATTAGGAATGTTATCGGGCCCAGTTGACTTCTTAATATTTATATTTAGAAGCAATGCCAGGACAGCTTCGCGACTGATTAAAATATTATCAACCGATGGGCTACTTGCACTGGAACGTTCACACTGATCACGTTCTGTAAACACACTTTGAAAGTATGCATTGAAGTATTCAGCAATGCAGTGCGCATCCTCTAGTTCAATTCTGTTGACGTTAATGCTTTGTGTCTGTTGTTTTCTCTGGCTGAGATGCAGCCAGAACTTTTTAGGATCGCTAGAAATAAATTCTTCAAGATTCAAGCTGTAGAACTCATCTCTAGCCGAATTTACCTTTCGTAGTAAGTCTTGTTTCAGCTGCGTAATCTGCGGGGTTGTAGCTTTGTTCCTCTTTCTCAGCCTTTCTATTTTACGCTTGGTCTGAATAATATACAAAGTGCTGCGTAGAGTACTTTACAGTCTCCTCAAAACGTTGCCATGAAAGTTCAACATTATTTTCGATTATACCAAGTTGTGTATCTAAATAATCTATAATCGCAACATCATCTGCCTTAGTGAAATCTCTAATTGTTTTAACTGTTCTACGATCTTGGTGCTTCTGCGCAGGAACTTTCCAGCAAAAAGATATCAGCGTGTGATCTGATATACCAGGCTCGACCGTTGTTGTTCCATCAGAAAATACTTCGCTCAGGAATAGAAGATCGAGAATATTATTTCCACGGGTGTCACTCTAAACAGCCTGCTGGAGGTCCAGGCTGAACATAATATCTATCGCCAAGTCACCAGAAACCGATGAACCGTAGTTTAAACGATTCCAGTTAGACACGGTAGATTAAAGTCACCTGCTATTATTAAGTTTTTTCCCTTTAGTTTCAGAAGATGATCATACAACTGATGCATAAAACAGTCATCAGCCCCTGGGGCCCGATATACAGAGCACAAAAAAACGACATTACCCAGATAGATACGTTCAAGAGTAAACTTTCGTGTTCCTTGATTTGATCTGCAACTGTTACATGAACACTGGATTTTGTTATGACTGCAATACCGCCACCGCGAGAAACCCTGTCTTTTCTGTACAGATGATAGTTCAGCGGGACTATTTCGTCATCGCGAATGGCTTCGTGCAACCAAGTTTCCGAAATGATGCAGACATGGGGGTTATATAACAAAAGCAAATCTTCCAGTTTATCTGTTTTATGTACAATACTTCTGGCATTGAATGAGAGAAGCCGGAGCTGGTGCGCCTGCAATAGCTAGCTTTCGGACGTTGAGCTGTTCGTTCTATAATTTTGTTTGCGGCTCGGTGTACTATCAGTTCCAGAAATCTGTTTACGGGAGTTGGATGCATCATCCCAAGAAAAATACTGGTCATCAATTCGCAGCTTATTGTGAATCAGCTGAACCTTTTTTCCGCTATCTTTGTCTGCCTTCGCACTAGTCCAAAGCAGTTTGCGTTTGCGCCGCGTGTTAGCGCAGTAATCATTCTGAATAGAAATGTTTGAACCTTTTAGTTTAAATGCGTTCTGCATGACTGAATGTTTTTCCGTGTAGTCCTGGAAATACACGATAATCGGCTTGCCATCTGAACTCCTCCCAAGCCTATGTATTCTTGCCACCGATGAACAGCTCAAGCCCAATTTATTCAGAAATACGTCGTTTATAACCTTGTCACGTAAGAGCGACAAAGTTTCATTGGGAATTTCCGGAACGCCAAAAACTATCAGATTTGATCGCCTACTTAGATCTTCTAGGTCGATCATCTTGGCTTTCTGTGATTTTAGTATCTCTTCCATTTTACATACAGTTGTGACCAAGGTAGCAGCTGTGCTCGTATTTTCTTATACGTCTTCTTCCAACTGACTCAAACGTTTGTCAAAACAATCAACCGCTTTTTCTGTATTTTCAAGGCGCATTTTCAAGTCCGCGATATCATTTCTTATTGCCTGTTGTCCTTCTATCAAGGATTGAAACATTTCTTCAACTGTTGGTCCAGGATTTTCCTCAACATCACCACACAATATCAGTTTGCAGGAGCAAAAGCAATCATAGGCTATACTTATACAAAGTTGAGGGCACGGCAGAACAACTAAAAACCTATTGTCACTACGAAACGAACAGTTGTGACCAACCTGTACAAAGAAGATGAGGCGCATGGTGAACGACCTGCGCCAAGCGCTTTCGCCGTGCCCACTGAAGATCCTCGGGTGCGGGACAGTCTTTATAGGGGTAATGGCCGGTGACGTCACGAATCCATGGCTTGGGAAAGGAGGCGGTTCGATGATGACGTTGAGTATCCGAGCTTGATTGCTGATGCTTGGTGTTGTCGACACCGGCGTTAGCGTGGTTGCAGGCGATGAACCTTGCGCTGACAGCAACAGAGCCTCTACAAAGAAGATGAGGCGCATGGTGAACGACCTGCGCCAAGCGCTTTCGCCGTGCCCGCTGAAGATCCTCGGGTGCGGGACAGTCTTTATAGGGGTAATGGCCGGTGACGTCACGAATCCATGGATTGGGAAAGGAGGCGGTTCAATGATGACGTTGAGTATCCGAGCTTGATTGCTGATGCTTGGTGTTGTCGACACCGGCGTTAGCGTGGTTGCAGGCGATGAACCTTGCGCTAACAGCAACAGAGCCTGTACAAAGAAGATGAGGCGCATGGTGAACGACCTGCGCCAAGCGCTTTCGCCGTGCCCACTGGAGACAACGCCAGGCCACGTTGTCTCTAAAGAAGGCATTCTTCCTGAGCCTGCTAAACTTCGCGCCGTATCTGAATTTCCGAAGCCCACTAACTTGAAAGCACTACGCAGCTTCATTGGCCTATGCTCTTATTTTCGACGTTTCGTTCGCAATTTTGCTACAGTGATCGCACCACTAAACCAACTTCTCCAAGGCGACAATGAACTTTCTGCTTGGTCGGAAGCCTCTGATGATGCCTTTACGACACTTCGTCACCTACTCACGTCTACGCCAATATTGCGCCATTTTGATCCAAGCGCACCTAGAGAACTTCACACTGACGCCAGTGGTGTCGGCCTTGGTGCCGTGCTCGCACAATCCAAGAACAATAATGCCGAATACGTAGTCGCCTATGCCAGTCGTGCCCTCACGACACCTGAGGCCAATTACTCAGTAAGAGCAAAAGAGTGCCTGGCTATCGTATGGGCTCTTCAAAAATTTCGTCCATATCTCTATGGTCGACGCTTTGACGTGGTGACGGATCATCACGCTCTTTGCTGGTTGTCGAACCTAAAATACCCGTCGGGCCGCCTCGCTCGGTGGGCCCTCCGAATCCAGGAATATGATATCCGTGTCGTCTATCGCTCTGGACGCAAACACGCTGACTCCGATGCCCTCTCGCGCTCCCCAGTTACTTCAGACCACAGCACTTCTACTGACAGACATGACATCTCACCACTTGACATCCTGGACATGGCATCGGAGCAACGAAAAGACCCATGGATCGTCATGATATTCGACTTTTTGTCAAATCTCCGGCAACTTCGGCACCTCGAGCGTTACGCGGACAGGCGCAGCATTTCATAATCCGGGATGGACTTCTATACCGCCGCAACTATCACAATGACGGCCGCAAATGGCTCTTAGTAGTGCCTCGCCACCTACGACAAGAGTTCTGCTCCGCTTTTCATTCTGACCCGCAGTGTGGTCACAGCGGAGTGTCAAAAACTTACACACGGCTTCGCCTACAATATTATTGGCGAGGGATGTACCGTCGTCCACAAATACGCACGCTCCTGCATTGCCTGCCAGCGACGCAAATGTGTCGCGCATCTCTCTACCGCACCTCTCCAACCACTTCCCAGCGCAGCTCAGCCATATGACCGTGTCGGCATTGATATATACGGGCCTCTTCCATCTACTGACGCTGGCAACCGATGGATTGTTGTCTCCGTAGATCATTTGACACGGTATGCTGAAACCGCCGCCTTGCCTGCCGCATCAGCAAAAGAAATCGCCTCATTCATTCTAAACAACTTCGTTTTCCGCCATGGCGCCCCTCGTGAACTATTGAGTGATCGGGGCCGCGTATTCCTCTCGGATATCCTGCAGTCACTTCTACCTGAATGCCAAATTATTCACCACACTACTACTGCTTACCATCCACAGACCAATGGCTTAACTGAACGATTCAACAGAACTCTTGGTGACGTGCTATCAATGTATGTTGCATCTGACCACTCCAACTGGGGCCTTATACTTCCGTTCGTCACTTATGTATATAACACTGCGTCTCAGGCCACTGCCGGATTCTCACCATTATTCCTGCTTTACGGCCGCCTTCCCTCAAGCACCATTGATGCGGTTCTCCCGTACCGGCCGGACCCTGCTGAATGCTCACCTGTTTCTGCGGTTGCTCAGCACGCCGAGAAATGCCGACAACTGGTCCGTTTTTTGACGTCGGCTCCAGAGTGCCGCCAAAAAGAACGCCATGACCTCAATCCTCCCCCTCACCCCTTCCCCGTCGACTCACTCGTGTGGCTTTGGGTCCCGCCTGTTGCTGCTCCTGGCCTTTCGTCCAAGCTCCTCCCGAAGTACCACGGGCCCTACCGCGTGGTTGCACAAACATCACCAGTGAACTACGTGGTCGAACCCGTATCGCCATCTTCCGATCTGCGTCGTCGGGGGCGAGAGACTGTTCACATTGACCGGCTGAAGCAGTATTACGATCCGCCCACCTCTTCCTAGGTCGCCAGGATGGCTACTCTTCTGTTCCGGGGGTGATTGTGACGAAGAAGATCGCCAGGCAGAAAAGCCCCGTTGCCATCGCGTGGCACGTACCCAGTTCGTTCGCTGCCTGCGCCCTACCTGCTGGTGCTGATTTTGTCACTGCTGCTCTACGAGCCGAATAAACCCCCCTTTACAATGTGCATGGTATGTTCTAGTACCTTTCCGGAATTGAAGGTAAGCGATATTGGTCTATAGTTAGAAAAAATTGCTTTTCACCAGATTTATGCAGAAGCAGGACCTTGGCTAGCTGTAATAGTGGGCGACGATGGCTGAAGTCAAGGATTTGTGAAAGGTAACCGCCAAATAATGGCAACACCAGAGAGATAATATTACTAGAAAGCTGTTCGGAATATTTTCAGGACCAGTGCACTTCTTTGTGCCTAAATTGAGAATCAAATGTAGGATGCCGTTTTCACTGAGAGCTCAGGAATAATATTTGTGAAGGGTGGGAGAGAGTTTCCATGCTTGAACACTGATTGGAAGTAGACATTAAAAGCATTAGCTATATCGGAGGAGTCTGAAATAGCCGTGCCATCTAATATAAAGTTAACTGCAGCAGTATTAGCTGGTGTGATAGAAGTCGAGACTTTGCACGGGTTAGAGTGTAATATTCCTGATAGTTCCACTTGCAAATAAAAGTTTTTAGCTGTTTTAATTCCGATACGTAGTTCTTCCTTACCAGTATTAAAGCAAAATATACTGTCATGATTAAATGCCTTTCATTCTGCAGCCCCGAGCACGCTAAAGATGCTAGATCCGGTCCACCATCTAGGAATCCGACTGGCCACTGGCGCTTTCAGAACGAGTCCCATACAAAGTATATATGTAGAATCAAATGAGTGGTCACTTCATCTGCTGAGAACATACATCAGCCAAACATATTTTCTGAATATCCACTCAAATCCACAACATCCCTGCTTTAATACCATTAATGACATGACATATGCTACACTCTTTCGCAATCGTCCCTCCGTAAGACAGCCTTTCTCGCTGCGTGTGAGGGAGCTTAGTGAAGAAATGCACGTTCCACTCCTCGAGCTTCCCCTAAGGCATCCAGCCAAGCTGCTACCTCCTTGGGAGGGGCAGCTCATACAATGTGATATATCTTTCGTGGAAGTCACAAAGCATGCTCCAGAGATTGAAATCCAAATGCATTTCCGGGAACTCCAGTACAAATACTCCTGCACTGAGTTCCACACAGATGCATCGAAGTCACGCGACGGGGTGTCCTATGCAGCCTCGGTCCATCCTTCTCGGAATCCGATTTACTGCATCCGGAAACTAGTATCTTCACGGCTGAGGCCTACGCAATACTGTCGACCGTGAAGCATATAAGCAAATCAAAACTAAAAAAATCAATTATATATACGCACTCCCTAAGTGTTGTGAAGTCTTTGATATCGTTCTGTAAGCACAAAAATCCTATAATCATTGAACTCTATTCCGTCCTAAGTAAAGCATATGTATCTAACCAGCATGTGATAATATGCTGGGTGCCTGGACATAGGGGCATTCAGGGTAACGTGTTAGTGGACCAAATGGCCACATCAATTGCACCACACACTGTTAATTCTACCGCTACAGTCCCTGTCGCAGACCTGAAGCCTTTCTTAAGAAGGAAACTGCGAAACTACTGGCAGCGCTTGTGGGACCTGGAAACAAATAATAAGCTGCATGTAATAAAGCCACAATTAGGTTTCTGGCCTCCTGTAACAAAATCACGCCGGACAGATGTCCTACTCTGTCGTCTAAGAATAGGACACACTTTTGGCACGCATAACTTTTTAGTTACTGGAAATGAGCCCCCAACCTGTGGGAGATGCGGGGAGAGGCTGACTGTCAGCCATGTCCTCCTGGAGTGTCGGAAAGCCGAATCTGACAGAAAGAAACATTTCCCATTAGCATACAGACAGCGCATTCCCCTTCATCCTGTTATGTTACTCGGCCCAGAACCTTTATTTGACACCAACGCAGTTCTAAGTTTTCTGAAAGAGGTTGTCTTGCATGTTTTTAGCCCCACATGTTCGTACCGGGTCCTCTCTTCAGAGGATGCCGCTGCGATAGCTTTTTCGTATCGGACATGCCTCTAGGCCCTTGTGTTTCAAGGGCTCTGGAGAGGCAGCAGTGCTCCAAGTAATTTTAACATCCTATATTTTTCTACTTTACATCATTCTTCTACGATGGATTTTAATGTTCATAGTATTCGCCATTTGTCATCGCCATAATTTTATAACAAGTTAATTTTACGCACTTTACAGCGAATATTTTTAGGCCACTTTACAGCCAAGTCTCATCTTCCATAATACATCGTCAACATTACCACTTGTCATGGCGCTCTTTGGCCAAACCTGGCCCTTGCGCCACAAAAAAAACCACACATCACCATCATCATCATATTTTACCTATCATATCATCCTTTTTAAATGCATCGAAATGTTCATAGTACAAGTCATATGTCATCGCCATAATTTTATTACACAGATTTTACGCACTTTAGAGCGTATATTTTAAGGCTCCTTTACAGCCACGTCACACCAATTTCATAGTAATCATAGTTACACTGCACACCCACTACCACAGACATGGCGCTCTTTGGCCATTTCTGGCCCTTGCGCCATAAAACCCCATACATCATCATCAAATGCCTTTTTCAGTCGGCGCAGACGACGAACACGACGTGATATGGGCAGCGTGCTGCGATTCATTCATGGAATCTTAGGATTTCTCTTTTTAGTCTTGAGGGGAACAAAGTTACCAATGCATAGTTTTACGATGCGCTCACATTCATCGACTAATGTGTCAACGTTATCATGTAGACCAAGTGCTTGCAAGAAATCAATGTTAGAAACTAAAGTGTTTTTATAGATGTGTCATCAGCATAAATGAAGTTGAAAATCTGTGTAAGATTACACTGCAGGTTAATCAATGCATAGAGAAGGTACAGGTGTGCAGCTTTGTGGTCAGAAATGCCACTGATTACCTCGCACTGAAAACCAGTTCGGACGACCTGAGAACTGAAAAAAACTAGGTCTGGAGCTTGTACGATTTGAGTAAGACGAAGGGATAATGAAAGGGGAAGAAGTTCTTTACAAATTGAAATGTCACGACCAGTGCAACTCAGGGCTCAACAGTCAATGCCCGGTGCAATAAAATTTTGCGTGAACACAAGGTTCAAGTTGCCGAAGTCGTGTTCCTGCATGAATATGCTGAGACTATGTAAATCTTATGAGGAACCTGGCGCGCGATAGCATACATAAATAATTAAATAAAGTTTGTTTAAATATAGCTTACACCAAGCAACTTCAACCTTAGGTGTCTTAGGGAGCACATAACATTTTAGGTCTGCTCGAATAAGCAGCGCAACACCACCACCTTTACCACTTGATCGGTTGTTCCGTGTTGCTACATAGCCGGGTGGGCTAAATTCAGACTCAAACACGCCATTATGCAGCGTGGTCTCTGTTATGGCCACTACATGGGGAGAGTATGACGTAACAAGTGCCAATGAATGCATGAACTTGTTAACGATACTTCCAGCCTTCACATACACAATACTTTGCTTACCAATACTTGGCGGAAGTCAACGAAGAGTGGCTCCGGCTTTAGAAACTATAGGTGTGTTAAGAACATGACCAGAATCGCACTTTAATTTGTCTGTGCCAGTGTCGCATATGTAGCGCGTGTCACCAATGTAGGCATGATCGTAGTGTAGTTTTAATCTGGATCCATTATCACGAAAACTTGCAGTTGCGTCCCACAGTTTCTTTTGTAAGGCTCGCACATTCCGTGATAATACTTCAGTGATGTACAAACCAGAGCCATTCAGTTTCGTAACATTTTTATGCGAAGCATATTACGAGAGCTCAACCCAGCTCCTCAGGCGCGGCGGTGTCGCCTTCAGTACCACGTGACACCGTGACGTCACAACAGAGGAGAAGTGGCTTTGGCTCAACTCTTGCAAGATGGGCTGGGTGGGAATCGAACCAGGGTCTCTGGAGTCTGAGACGGAGATGCTACCACTGAGCCACGGGTACGATGCTTCAAAGCGGTACAAAAGCGCCTCTAGTGAATGCGGTGTTGCCTTAGAAGCGAGCTGTTTCTAAATTAGGCTCAGGCGTGCGTCGCTTGCTCAGGCGCACATTTCGTTGCCGCGCCGAACGCTGCGTTGCTCGACGCTCACCGCGTCCAATGCGGGGCGCGTAGTCGCTGCGCCGTAGCGGGTCGACGGGAACGCTGTCGCGTTCCACTCTTGAAGGCGAAGCAGAGTAACGCATGAGTTGTTTCTTCATTTAGCTGAACCAAATATAGCCAAGCAACAGCAGTTCACCAGGCTAAACAGTGGTTCAACAACTAAAATAAAGGCTAGTATGCTTCGCATCCTGGGCTTAACCTTACCTAAGCCACAACCATCTTTTTTTCATAACTCCAATGTTTGCCCTAAAGTCAAAAATCTGCATCATGGCAGGACGTGATCGCCCTTCTTTTGATCTGACCACACGGTGACAGCGCTCAATATCTGGACATCTTATCTGAATATGTTTTGTTAGCACCTGTGCTACATTATGCAGTAAAGAAGCAGTATTTTCATTACGTGTTTTAGTAAACCATGCAAAAGTATATTGTTCTGGCATGAACGGTTTTCTAACTCATCGAATTTTGAAGTGAGTTTAAAGCTAGATTCCTTAAAGGGAAGCTGAAACTGTTTTCAATTTCCATGAATTGCTGGGATTGGGAAGAAGAGACCTAATAATTTACGGTTCCGAATTTTTTTTCGTTTTGTTAATGTAAGGGGCGGAAATCGCTTTCTAAATCACCCGTGCGGACACGCCCCCATGGCTTCCCGGAGCGCCGGGTGAGGTTGTTGCCAGAGGAGAGAACCGGCGAGAGCGACGTCATGGGCGGAGACCGAGCCAACCGAGCTGCGGACCGGCGTGCTGACATGTGCTGGCATGCCTCTTTCCATCCTGCGCTTTACTGAACGACGCTACGAGAGATCTGCCGCCGCCGCCGCTCACGTTTGTTTTGCGATTTTCGCAAACGGTTCTTTCCTTCTGTGCTGCATGAGTGCCTACAGCCAAGGGCGCCCAATATGCCCTCGTTCTGTGCAGCATTCGGCTGCGCAAACACAGGCGGGCGAGACGATGTGGAGTTTCACAAATTCCCGAAGAAGCTTGCAGCGCAGTGGGTACGTGCGGTGAGGAGAGATAAGTTCGTGCCGACGAAATCAACTGTGCTGTGCTCGGACCATTTCCGCGACAGTGACTATCATCGGAGCTTGACAACGATGCGGACAATCGGTATTCCAGGTAAATCGGCGCGACTGAAGCCCGGCGTTGTTCCGTCTATATTCTCCTACAAGAGAAACACCTCGCCACCTCCAAAAGCGGCCTTCGCCAAGAGGAGAAAGCGTGAGGTAAGGGTTTTAATGTGCACACGGGCAATTCTTTAACAGATCATCACCTTAGTGTCGAACAAACGGTCTACGACAAAGCGAGGTGGAGGCACAGCCGGGAATATGCACCTACATACAAAGTGCTTGCCGTTTTCATCCTGTTTTGCCTCTCCTCTTTGTCACGGAGCACTGTACTACAGCTGTTTGTTCGGCGCTGTTCTGATACGGTGAAATAACTGGCCGGGGGTACGCTTGCGCATTAAGTGATATTTGTTATTCGTCCCACCTCGCGGTGCCCGCTGATTTAGCTGTTCAGCATTCGTGTTCAAATCGCACGACATAAGGCGATACGGTAATATTTTCATGCTCGCGTTAGAGTAGTTCAACTCGGCGTGTAAAAGCTTCGTTCCGTAAATTTCGCAATCACAGGTTGCTACCAGCAGCGAAATGCCACAAAAGCGAGCGTCGGCACAGCCGCGCCCGTGGCAAGGCGAACGGGCTCAAATAGTGAAGTAACGTTGTGAGTCATTGAAGTTATCAGCGTTCGACGTGGTCTAGCCAAATACAGGCATCGCTGCTTGGCAAAAAAAAATTTTCTTGGCCTTGTTTCTAGGGAACTAGCTATGCATCACGCATGGGAAACTTATTCTTTGAAAGTAATTATATTACATTACTCATTACTGTGCTATTACGCTCATTGATTTGAATTACATTACCAATTACCGCCTTAAAAAAGGAATGGTATTACTTTACGATTGCTTCCAAAAAGTTTTCATGCATACAAGAAGCAAAAAGCAAAGTATAAAGGGGCGCCAACCTTTCTTTAGGGTGACATACACTTTCATGCCCTCCCCCCATGTTTCTCAACGACACCTCACCACATTACCAACTTTCTGACGCCGTACACAGCTTACTGGTACATATTTAGCGCAATTACTAAATTACTTTAGCCATGAAATTACAGACAAAAAATGTCACATTACTATCAATAGACAGCTAATCCATCACATAAATTACTGAAAAAGTATTTCAATTATTGTAAGTAATCCAACTGCTGTCATGTATACTGATATGCTGAAATTCATGACATCCATGCCTTGCACTCTTTCAGATACTAGCAGAGCTCCTTGAGAACCGAGCCCCTGATGAACCTGTTCCACTACCATCACCAATCGAAGATTTTGAAGGAGCCAGTGTGACACAGGCATATAATGAAGAGTTTGAAGCTAAGATTTCCAGCGCGCGAGAAGGTGCACACATCGCTCTCGCTGTTGGCACACTCAACATCATCGTTGCCGCCATTGCCGCCATCGTTTTGCGTATCGGCTGTGGGTTCAAACATGTACGGGCAAAATACAAGCTGTCGGAGACAGCGAGAACGTTCCATCTTACACTCAGCTATGAAGTCAGAACAGCAGAACCGCGTGCTACCAGAGAGAAAGGAATGGTGCTACGCTCTGAAACGGAAACATGCGGCGGCGCCGACCGGCGACTACCGCCATCGACGTCACAGCGGCCCCGACCAATCACGGGCAACAGCGGCGTTTGCGCGATGCCCTGAGGCGCTGGTGCGCGTTTTCTTGAAAAAAACAGCCACTTGCGTTTGTTTCCGCCCTTTTTGAACCAGATATTCGTGTTCAGGGGACTCAAAACTGTAGAAAGCCGCAGAGAACTCATTTTTTTCGAAAAGTGTTTCAGCTTCCCTCTAAGTGAGACAATTTTCGAGTTAAGCTTGTCCTACATTGCACTACAGTCAACAGCTGCTGTAGAAGGTTCGAGCGAAGATAAACGTGGTTCAAGGGCTTCGAAGCGCGAATTAAAAGATTCCTTGATATCGGCAATGTCGCTTGCAGTTTGTTTTTCACAACCCAACAATTGCGTTAGAAGATTAGCCGTCTCTGGAGGGCAACTAGTGGAGCGTTGAATGCAACTTGTAGTAGTGTTATTAGCCTCACTTGACTTTGATGTACTTGCTGAAGGCAGCCCTCAAGTTCCAGGGTTAAGTTCAACGTCCCCACTCAAGAGGAGGCTATGCTACCAGTGCAAAATACGAAAGCAGCAAGTAATTGCACTGTTTGAGCAGAAGACCAGCAGCAAAAAAGCGGTCATTGGAACGGTAGCTATAGGCACGTTCATTATAACATAGCTGCGTGAAAAACAGGCAGTGTTTTAGCAACATTCCGGCGTCGCTGCTGTTCATTCCACTGAGGGAAGGTGATGTTGCGAATACCTTTGTATTGTTAGGCGAAGGACTAGTCAGTAGGACGAGCAACTGTTTAGAAGTTACATTTACAACAGCGGTTGCAGTGCTGACCGGTTAGATTCACAGCGTGAGTTCAGCTCGTTCTTCATGCTGTTTTCTCGAGTAACGGCGCCTACACGCCTCGTTCAAAGAATACCACATGCGTGTAGCATAATCCCCTGGTGGCAGAAGCGACGTCCTAGAGCGTCTAAATGTCATCGCTGGGAGGGTGTTACTGCTTCAGTGGTACAACGTGCACGATATCACTGGACTGGGAAGCAGATAGGGCGTCAGCGGCGATCTCGAAGTAGGTGGGAGTCACGACACGAAGCACTCGGGATGGGCCTGTGTAACGAGACAGCAGTTTTTCTGACAGGCCGACCTGTCACACCGGAGACCATAGAAGCACCAAAGAACCAGGCGGGAAGTTCACATCTCAGTTTCACCAGTCGTACAAGCGCCTTTGACTGTTGGGATTTCAGAAGGGGGTCACGGGCAATTTCTCTTGCGTGGGCACAGCGGGCGATAGCGTCAAGTGCATATTCACCGGTCGGTGCCGCGTCAACAGGTAGGCTTGTGTGGAGGGGCAGTGCGGGTTCTCAGCCTAACAGAAGAAAAAATGGGGAATAACCGGCTGTGTTGTGGCGTGAGGAATTATAAGCAAATGTGACAAACGGTAAAGCGAGGTCTCAGTCAGTGGGGTCTGAAGAGACATATTTCGCGAGCAAGTCGGTGAGAGTGCGATTGCGACGCTCCGTGAGGCCATTTGTTTGCGGATGGTATGACGTGGATAGCTTGTGCCTCGTGGCACAGGACTGCAGGATGTCCGCGATAACTTTTGATAGGAATGTCTGGCCACGGTCTATGAGAAGTTGTTGCGGTGCTGCATGTAACAAAATCACGTCGCGTAGAAGAAAATCGGCGACATCTGTGGCGCAGCTTGTAGGAAGCGGTCGGGTGATGGCGTAGCGCATGGCATAGTCCGTGGCCGCGCAATCCACCTGTTCCAAGAGGTAGAAAGAGGAAACCGGCCAAGTAAGTCCAAACCAACCCGAAAAAAATGGTTCGGAGGAAATGTGGAGTGGTTGAAGGTACCCAGCATGGAGCGTCGATGGTGTCTTGCGTCGTTGGCATTTCTCGCACCCAGCTACGTATCTTCGAACGGAACGAGCAAGGCGTCGCCAAAAGAAGCGTCGGCGAAGCAGGTCGTAGGTACGTTGCCCAAGCAGGTGACCGGCAGTGGGGACATCGTGAAGTTCGTGGAGAACAGCCGAGCGAAAGTATTTAGAGATCACAAAGAGCAATGCAAGGCCGTCGGGGTGAATGGTATGGCGGTAGAGTGCGCCATTTTGTAGTGTCAATAAGCGAATGGAACTGTCGGCAAGTGACGATTCTAGGCGGTCAATGTTGATACGCAAGGACGGGTCACGGCGATGCTCATCGGCGACATGGAGCAGCGGAAAAACAGAGAAAACACAGGCGTCGGTGTCAGTATGAGACATAGAGGTCGCGTCTTCGACTGGGTAGTGATAGAGGCAATCTGCGTCCGGGTGTTGACATCCCAACTTGTTAGTCACTGTGTTAGGATATTCTTGTAGTCGGAGGGCCCAACGACCGAGCCGGCCAGCAGGATCCTCGGGCGACAAAAGCCAACAGAGCGCATTATGGCCTTTGATTATTGAGAAGGGCTTGCCATATAAATATGATAGGAAATTTGAAATAGCCCAGACGAGAGCAAGACATTCGCGCTCGGTAATTGAATAGTTGCGCTCTGCAGTTGTCAGGAGCCCGTTAGCGTAGGCTATAAAGCGGACGTGACCTTGTTTGCGTTACGATAAAACGGTGCCGATACCATAACCACTGGCGTTGGTTCGGATCTCTGTAGGCGCGCACGGGTCAAAATGGGCCGAGACCGATGGATTGGTGAGAATCGTGATAAGGCGTGAAAATGTGGCAGCCTGAGGGGAACCCCTCGTAAAAGGCACGTCTTTCTTCAGAAGTTCAGCGAGTGCTCGAGCGATTACTGCGAAATCTTTCACGAACTGTCGGAATTAAGAACCGAGCCGCACAAAACTCCGGACGTCTTTGACAGACTGAGGTACAGGAAAAGCTGGTACTGCTCGAACCATCTCCGGGTCGGGTTGTACTCCGGAAGCATCGACAATGTGGCCTAGCACTGTAATCTGTCGGCACCTGAAGTGGCACTCGATGAGTTTAATTGGAGCCCGGCCTTTCGGAAGACGTCAAGGGTAGCTGCGGCGCGCTCAAGGTGAGTCTCAAATGTAGAGAAAACACAACGATGTCGTCGAGGTAACAAAGGCAAGTTGACCATTGTGAACCTGAAAGCAGATGGTCGCTCACCCATTCGAACGTGGTGGCGCCATTGCATAAACCGAACGGAATATTCTTTAATTGGTCAGAGGCCATCTGGAGTGACAAAAGCGGGCCTTCCTTGGTCTTGTTCACCGACGGAAATCTGCCAGTAACCAGATCGAAGGTCGATGGACGAAAAGTATTTCGCACCGTGAAGACAATCAAGAGCGTCGTCGATTCATGGTAAAGAGTGAACGTCCTTTTTAGTAATTCGGTTTAGGTGGCGGTAATCAACGCAGAAAAGCCATGTGCCATCTTTCTTTTTGATGAGCATGACCGGCGACGCCAAAGGGCTTGACGAGGGCTCAACAATGCCTCTCGTGAGCATCGTTTTTACTTCCATCTGAATGACTTGCCGCTATGCCGTGTACGTGCGATACGGTCGGCGGTGAATGGGAACAGCATCACCGTGTTTATCTGTTGCTTCACAACGGACGTCTGGCCAAGTGGTGGATTGTCAGTGTCAAAGATATCGCAATTGGAAAGCCAAAGGTGATATATGGCGGCTGTTTCGGCAGGTCCGAGGTCCGGAGCGACCATGGAACGTAATGGGGCGTGGAGGTTCAAGGCATCGTGCGGGTAATCAGGAGGATCTGGAGACGCGTCGGCTGCAAGAGCAGTGACGTGGTCGTCTGTCGCCGACCGGAGCGTGGCTACCGCTATGCCTTCAGGTAACGCTTGCTTCGTTAAGTCAAAATTGATAACAGGGAGACAGATCCGATTAGCGGCAAGGGTCATGACGGAGTGTGGCACAGAGATGTCGCGCGCCAGGAGGACATCACGAATAGGTGCGACGACATATTCGCTATCAGGCGCGATTGCCGTTGAGGTCAATTCGACGATGGTTAGGGCTTTTGAAAGTAAACGAGCAAACGATGTAGTGCAGTGGGTGTTCGGTTCTACGGGGCGATCTTCTGAAAGAAGAGGAAGCTCGAGGCACTGCATACCGATGGAGCAGTCGATGAGGCAGAATGCGCCGCCAGAAAGTCGAACCCGAAGATTAGGTCATCAAGACAACTGGCCAGCACGGTGAACAGGACTTAAACTTGGCGGCCAGGAATTCCTATGCGAGCAGTGCACATACCCCTGACGGCCACAGTGACGCCACTGGCGCAGCGTACGGCTCCAGTGATTGCAGGTGCAAGAACTTTTTAAGGCGACGACATAGGTTAGCGCCCTTCACGGAAAGTTGGGCTCCAGTATCAATTAATGCCGTCAACCGAACACTATCTACGTCTACTTCAATTAGGTTCGTGTTGGTGAGGAGCATCAACGGAGGATTAGGACAAGACGAACATGATGCAGCACTACCTGCAAGAGCTGCATGGCCTAGTTTTCCGTCCATCGGTTTGGCGTGGAAAAGCGGCCATTTGCGTGTGACGGGGAGCGAGGGCGTTGACGCGATGGCGATCGCACGGAGGAGCCGCTGTCAGGGGCATCAGAAGTAGGGTACAGACGTCGAGGTGACTAACTGCGAGCGTCGGCGTATGGGCGAGGAACATGCAACGAGCGCCAGTACGACGGTATCCAGGTAGTGCAGCAGTCGCGGGATACATGACCTACGCGGTGACAGCGGACGCAGATCGGTTTGTCGTCTGGGGGTAGCCATTCAGCAGGATTGCGTAGCCTGGGAGCGAAATACTGGTCATTACAGGTTGTGGACATCGGAATGGGTGCCGAATCAGGTCGGGAGAAAGAGCAGGCGGTAGGGTGCCAAGGTTTGCGGTTTCTTGCCGCACAACTGCTTGAATAACGGAAATAGTGGGGCCGCTCGGCAAAAGGTACCTTCAGGGGGTCGTGGATGAAGGGGGGCCGGACTGGCCGCTTCAATCTCACGGCAAATGGTACGTGCGACAGTCTCTTGAAATGGTCGTGTGGCGATAAGAGTGGAGCAAGAGGACGTGGCAGGGGTTATTGGGAGCCGGGAAAACTGTGGGACGACGCGGCGGCTTTTGGCTACCTCGAAGCGGCGGCATTCTTGGACGATGGCGTCGATGATGGAAACGTCCTTATAGACAAGCAAATTCAGGGCGTCGTCCGCGATGCTTTTCAAGATACGGCCAAGCTTGTCAACCTTAGTGATGTGCTCGCCGGCTTTCCGGCAAATCGCGAGCATTTCCGGTATATAGGAACCACACGATTTGGTCGGCGACTGGAGACGGGTAGCAAGCTCTTGTGGCGCACCTGTTTGGCGACTTGACGGGTTGCCAAATAGGTCGTGAAGCCGATATTTGAAAATATCCCAGCTGGAGAGCTCGATCTCATGGGTTCGAAACCAACCACGCGGTGTCCCGTCCAGATAAAAGATTCCATTGGCAAGCATGTTGGTAGGGTCCCAGCGGTGGCTTTGGCTAACACGCTCATACATATTGAAGCAGTCGTCCACATGAACGCTATTTGGGCGGAGAACATCACAGGATTACGGAGACTGGGAACCGTAACGTACGTTGTGGTTGGCGCCGCAGGTGTAGGTTACGAGGGGGTGGTCCCATGGAAGCCATGGGTGAGACGATGGCGCGGCATCTTCGGAGCTCCGTGGCGAGGACGGGGAACGTTCCACCTCCACCACAATGTTACGCGAAGAACGAGTCAGTTAAACGAGCAACTATTTAAAGGTTCTACTTACAACAGCGGTTGTAGCGCTCACCGGTTAGATTCAGTGCGCGAGCCCAGTTGGTGCTTCCTCCTCTTTTATCGAGTGATAGCGCCCACGCGCCTCGTTTAACAATAAAATACCACACGCGTGTAGCAATATCATCCCGTGTAGACTTTGCTGACCACAGGTTTCCGGTGATTGGTCGAACGACGATGGCATCAGCCACAAGCGAAACACGCGGGAGGCCACCGGGAACACCCCGGGGCAAACCAGGTCTATCACCAACAAGAGTGACAGGGCAGTCCATATGCAAACCATCGACGACATCCAGGTGCCGGAGAAAAGGAAGCATGGTAGATAAGGCAGCGTCGCCGCAAAAGAATCCACAGAAGTATCCAAAGAAGTGCGTGAAAAACAGGCAGTGTTTTAGCAACATTCTGGCGTCGCTGCTCTTCTGTCCACTGTAGGAAGGTGCCGTTGCGAAGATCTTTATATCATCCGGTGTAGACTTCGCGGATCGCAGGTTAGCGCGGACTGGTCGAACGACGATGAGGTCAGCCACAAGCGAAGAACGCGAGAGGCCGTCGGGAAAGTCGCGGGGCACACCAGGGCTATCACCAGCAGGAGCGACAGGGCAGTCCATAGGCACACCATCGACCGCATGCACGTGCCGGAGCAAAGGAAGCGCAGACGATAAAGCAGCATCGCTGCAGAAGAATCCATCATCGTCATCATCACCAGCCTTCTTACGCCCACTGCGGGGCAGAGGCCTCTGCCATACTTCTTCAACTACCCCGGCATTGTACTAATTCTGGCCATGTTATCCATGCAAACGTCTTAATGTCATCCGCCCATCTAACTTTCTGCCGCCCCCTGCTACGCCTCCCTTTCCCTGGAATCCAGTCCGTAACCCTTAATGACCATCGGTTATCTTCCCTCCTCATTACATGTACTGCCCATGATCATTTCTTTTTCTTGATTTCAGCTAAGATGTCATTACCTTCCGTTTGTTCCCTCACCCAAATCTGCTCTTTTCTTATCCCTTAACCTTATACCGATCATTCTCCTTCCCATGGCTCGTTGCGTCGTCCTCAATTTAAATAGAACCCTTTTCGTAAGCCTCCAAGTTTCTGCCCCGTACGTGAGTACTGGTAAGACACACAACACCTGTTATGCACTTTTCTCTTGAGGGATAATGGCAACTTGCTGTTCATAATCTGAGAATGCCTGCCAAATGCACCGTAGCCCATTCTTATTCTTTTTATTATTTCAGTCTTAGGATCAGGATCGGCGGTTACTACCTGTCCTAAGCAGATGTATTCCCTTCGCACTACCTGTGCCTCGCTACCTATCGTAAACTGCTGTTCTCTTCCGAGACTGTTAAACATTACTTTAGTTTTCTGCAGACTAATTTTTAGACCCACTCTTCTGCTTTGCTTCTCCAAGTCAGTGAGCATGCATTGGAATTGTTCCCCTGAGTTACTAAGCAAGGCAATATCATCAGCGAATCGCAAGTTACTAAGGTATTCTCCTTTAACTCTTGTCCTCAATTTCCCCAATCCAGGTCTCTGAATACCTCCTGTAAACACACCGTGAATAGCATTGTGGAGATCATATCTACGTGCCTGACGGCTTTCTTTATTGCGATTTCGTTGCTTTCTTTATGGAGGACTACAGTGGCTGTGGAGCCGCTATATAGGTATCTTTCAGTATTTGTTAATACGCCTCGTCTACACCCTGTTTCCGTAACGCCTCCATGACGGCTGACGTTTCGACTGAAGCAAACACTTTTCGTGATCAATGAAAGCTGTATATAAGGCTTCGATATATTCTCCACATTTCTCTATCACCTGACTGATAGTGTGACTATGGTCTATTGTTGAGTAGCCTTTACGGAATCCGGTCTGGTCCTGTGGTTGACAGAAGTCTAAGGTGTTCCTCATTCTATTTGCAATTACCTTAGTAAATACTTTGTAGGCAACCGACAGTAAGCTGATTGGCCTATAATTTTTTCAAGTCATTGGCGACGCCTTTCTTGTGGATTAAGAATATGTTGGCCTTCTTCCGGAATTCCGGTACGTTTGAGGTCATGAGCCATTGCGTATGCAGGGTGGCCAGTTTTTCTAGAACAATCTACCCACCACCCTTCAACAAATCTGCTGTAACCTGATCCTTCCCAGCTACCTTCCCCCTTTGCATAGCTTCGAAGGCTTTCTTTACTTCTTCCGGCGTTACATGTGGGATTTCAATTTCCTCAAGAGTATTCTCTTTCACTTTATCGTCGTGGGTGGCGCTGGTACTGTATAAATCTCTATAGAACTCCTCAGCCACTTGAACTATCTCATCCATATTAGTAATGATATTGACGGCTTTGTCTCTTAACTAATACATCTGATTTTTGCCAATTCCTAGTTTCTTCTTCACTGCTTTTAGGTTTCCTCCGTTACTGAGAGCATGTTCAATTCTGTCCGTATTATACTTCCTTATGTCAGCTGTCTTACGCATGTTGATATACTTGGAAAGTCCTGCAAGTTCTATTCTAGCTGTAGGGTTAGAGGCTTTCATGCGTTGGCGTTTCTTGACCAGATCTTTCGTCTCCTGCGATAGCTTACTGGCATCCTGTCTAACAGAGTTACCACCGACTTCTATTGCACACTCCTTAATGATGCCCACAAGATTGTCGTTCATTGCTTCAACACTGTGGTCCTCTTCCTGAGTTAAAGCCGAATACCTGTTCTGTAGCTTGATCAGGAATTCGTCTATGTCCCATCTTACAACTAACTCATTGTTCGGCTTCTTAATACCAGGTTCTTCCGTTCCCTCCTCAAGTCTAGGCTAATTCGAGTTCTTACCATCCTATGGTCGCTGCATCGCACCTTGCCGAGCACGTCCACATTTTGTATGATTCCAAGGTTAGCGTAGAGTATAAAGTAGATTTAATTTCTAGTCTCGCCATTCGGGCTCCTCCGCGTCCACTTTCGGCTATCCCGCTTTCGGAAGGAGGTATTCATTATCCGCATAATATTCTGTTCTGCAAACTATACTAATAACTCTCCCCTGCTATTCCTATAACCTATGCCATATTCCCCCACTGACTTGTTTCCAGCCTGCTTCTTGCCTACCCTGGCATTGAAGTGGCCCATCAGTATAGTCAGAGCCCTTCCATGTTTTTCTGGTCACGAAACTCCGCCGTCACGCTATGGGAGAAGTTCATATGCTGCCCAAAGGTGCCGCGACGCGGCGCCACTGTGCCACAGAGGGCATCGTTCGCGTACAGAAACGCGTGCGCCGTGCGAGGCGAGCCGAGTGCTCGGGTGCGTTCTGTGCATGTGCTGCGCTATTTCTCGAGTGCTAGGCTGCTTAGTTGATGTGGCGGGGTGGGACAACGATGCCGAACATTTGCTGCAAGTAACAGCTGAAAAAGTAGAATGGTGGTATCTCTAACAAGCAATTTAAAAAAAATGCTGTATTTGTGATGTGGATACTTGTGTTCGTTTGAGAGTTGTTTTGCCATGTGTTATGAAATGCTCATGCTTTTCACTTTCTTGTTTATATAAACAATCGATTGTGCATGCTGCATTTATTGCCATTCATTTGCTCGTGTTTGTGTCCTGCCCCCAAATGCATATCTCTCACGTTTGATTTTATTTCTTTATGCTTAATAAATCAGTGTCGTGCTTTCAACAATCTTTTCGTGACAGGACACCTCTGTGCTGTCTGTATTTCTCTCCGCTTATTTTAATGATGAATGAATGATCGTGCTTGTATGTTATTTTTGCACCAACACGTTCTATTTCTTTTCTTAATCGAATTATAAAGTTTTTAACATATTGTAAATAGTTGCGCATTAAGAACCAAAACACCCAGTCTCGTCGTTTCTGCGTCGAAACCACGAGCAGCGTGAATAAGTGCTGGGCGCACTGACCCTTCTAAACGACTGTTTGCTAAGGCAATTGCCTAATTACAATACAGCTAGTTTCAACTGCGCAGGTCCTAACACTTCACGTTCGCCTCAATCCGTTGCTAAAAGCCGCACCCAAGACATTTAGTAGCGAAGTGTCTTGCATTAATCCTAACTAAATCTCATTCAGAAATGGCATCGCTTTGCAGAGAAATCTTAAGCGCATGGAGCAGCTCAATTTCCTTTTCTTCGTCATTAAGTATTCTACGGTAGCAGCCCTTTGCAATAACAATTTCGTTTTTCTGATCTCCTTATAAGATACTGTCCACAGTCAGAGTCCTTCTCTGCCACAGTTTAGCAGAAAGTGAACAGCTGTGCTCGGCGAACAATCTCGCGCTATGCGCAACGGGGAGTTGGCGCTTATTACTGGCAAGCGGGGGTGCAACAGCCCTTATGTTTGCATTTGGTGAAAAGTGGAACCACTGGCGCTTTGTTGCGAATGCGCGGAATTTAATCTCAGGCAAATATTAAAAACCGCAGCCCACCAAAGTGTTGACGTGAACGGCGATGATGTAGAAATGTGAACCGGAGACCAGCCGGCCGTGTACAGCGGACGCATTTCGACAGGGGCGAAATGCAAAACACCTGTTTATTTAACTTTAGGCGCATATTAAAGACATTTAGTAGCGAAGTTTGTCTTGCGTTACTCCTACCTAAATCTCATTCAGAAATGGCATTGCTTTGAAAACCTTTAGTTGCATTTAAAGACATTTAGTAGCGAAGTTCGTCCTGCATTGATCCTACCTAAATCCCATTCAGACGTTTATTTACGTTTATTTAAATTTAGGTGCACCTTAAAGAACCCAGGTGGTCAAAATTAATCCTGAGTCCCCCACTACGGCATGCCTCATAATCGTATCGTGGCTTTGGCTCTTAAAATCGCTGATTTTTTTATTATTTTTTTTTGGTCTGGGACCGCCGCAAGCTCCATGTTATGAGCGGCTTTTTATTTGTCCCGGCTGCTCATATCATGGCAGAAGACGCGCACAGGCAGTAATTTAAGCATATTCAATGTTAAAAATAGTTACGGGAAACTAAAGCGATGGTTGAGGAAGTTGAGAAAGCTAGAATACCGGGGCTGCCCCACACACAACCACAGTGGTAGCGGCGTTCGCATGCCCTCTCATGCACGGTTGCGCCTCTAGCGGCGGGCGCTGGCTCTATATGAAACTGACGCGGCAGTTTCATGACCAGAAAAAAAAATGGAAGGACTATGGTATAGTGTATATTGTTTGGAATTTACCCATCGGCGATTCCACGTCTTCATAGAAGATTTCGATTCCATGTCATCATGATTGGATGTAGGGGCGTAGACCTTCACGTCCTTCAAATTGTATTTCTTATTAGGTTCACAAGACCTGCCATTCTCTCGTTAATGCTATAGGATTCCTGTACGTTACCAGCTATATCCCTATTATTTAGGAATCCGACTCCTAATTCTCGTCCCTCCTCTAAGCCCCGGTAGCACAGAAAGTGCCCACTTTTTAGCACATGCTTCATTTGTCCTCCGAGCCTCACTGAGCCCTATCATATCCCATTTCATGCCCGCTAAATCTTCCAATCGCACTGCTAGATGTCATGGAATCCATGGAAGAATCCAAGTATCCATGGAATCTTCCAAAGAAATGCGTGAAAAATAGGCAGCGTTTTAGCAACATTCTGGCATCGTTGCTGTTCTGTGCACTGAAGGTAGGTGCCGTTACAAGGGCCTTTATATCATCCGGTGTAGACTTAGCTGCCCGCAGGTTAGCGATGATTGGTCGAACGATGATGACATCAGCCGGAAGCGAAGCACGCGGGAGGACGTCCGAAAAGCCACGAGGCACACCAGGGCTATCACCAACAGGAGTGAAATGGCAGTCCATAGGTGCAACATCGAGCAGATTCACGTACCGGAACAAAGAAGCGTGGAAGATGAGGCATCGTCGCCGCAGTAGAATCCAGGGAAGTATCCAAAGAACTGCGTGAAAAAAACAAGCAGCGTTTTAGCAACATTCCGGCATCGCTACGGTTTTGCCCACTCAGAGCAGCGAGAAGCCTCTGAGCGTTGTTCTCCCTCGCCCACGCTCCGCGCAGACCACGTGGTATATCACGGCTCCAAGGTCCCGATTTTCATATGCGTGATGGAAAGTTACCGCGCGAGCGCTCCGTAGGATTGTAAGCGTGTGATTTGCATGCATCACAGGTACGCGACTCGCTCGGGTTCGGTTTAGACCAAGACATACGATACAATACAATACAATACAATACAATACAATACAATACAATCTTTATTGTGCATAAAGAAAATAAAGTACATATAGCAAACCTACCAAAGCCTCAGCGGGCTTGACTGGCACTCATACTACAGACATGGCACGCAGTCTTTTCCTCACGCTTGCGTGAAGGAATGTTACGCTTATTTTTGGTCACGTGGTGCTTGAAACGTCATCCACACCTAATTTACATTCGCGTCACGCTTCACCTCACACTTTAGCGTGACATTAAGCTTGGTATTTTTTAGACATCACGAAAAAGAAGAAACATTACTATGAAGGTAAGTGGCACGATACGAAAGATGAAACGGAAAATCTTACAGAAGATCATACGCGCCTATAAAAAAAATGTCAAAGAGGAATCGTGTGCAGCTAAAGCCTCGTTGAGACTTCGAGGAAAGCATGGAGTTGGCGCCATCTTTAATCTGGAAAGCCCCATGGCTATCTATTAGATAAACATTATGAGTGTCAAGTAGGCTTCTTATTCCTCAGGACACTGTCCGTCTAATGTGGGTACCCGTTCATGCCTGCAACCCGGATAACGAAGCAGCTCAGCTAGCCGCTCGAGCAGCAGTTAACCGGGAGGTGGCCCGGATCGTCAGCTTGAACTCACCCTCACATATCACGAATTGACCAAATTTTGTAATGATTCGCCCAGAGCCTATCCGTTCCCAAGCACCATTCCCTCCTGGGAGCAGGCCACGACTGTACGACAGCTGCAGACTTGATCCGTGCTAAGCCCCAAAAGGTTGGCTAAAACTTCTATGCAAGAGTTTAAACCTCATTACAGGCACTGCGAAGCACTAACCGCAGACCAAACCCACATACTTTAGGGGTGCCCATCCAACCCCCCACCAAGAACGAATATTCGGCAAGCTCCCACGGTCGATGCCTGGGAGCGTGGGATCAAGACTAATGACCCAAATCACCAAGTCATGCTTGCAGAATTGGCTAACCACGTCACGGCCACATGGCGTCCGCGCTAGCTCCTCTCCCAGAGTTTCAACAAGGAATACGCCTGCAATAAAGTTTAATTTTCCAGTGAAGGGTAGCATAATTGAGGGTGGCAGTGTATAACGTGTTTTGATGCAGTAAGAAATTTAGTCGGCGTAAGTTCGATTAGGATGTTTGACATGAGTCATGGCTGTTCGCACTATTTAGACTCACAGGCGCCTCAAAAATCTAAAACAAAACAGATGTGCGTATCCTGCATTGCAGGAAAAGCAGGTCTCTGGAGCTAATTCAGGCCTTGTAGAGCGTTACCCTTCTTGTTCTCGACGAGAATGTTTGTGTTAACCACTTTTCTTAACCAATTATTAATTGCCGGCTTGTTTCTGGTCTGGCTGTTTCTGATGGACTCTTGCAGGCGAAGTTCAACGACTTCAAGGTACAGAACATCGTGGCCAGCTGCGACGTTGGATTTTCCATCAAGCTTGAAAGCCTCGCCCTCAACCATGCGCAGTTTTCATGGTGCGTACACGCGGCATCCACAGCATCTTTGTTTTTTAGGGAAAGGCCATTGTACGGTTATTTCTGCTGCATCACTAGTCTTTCTACTACTTGTGTATATCCTGTTATACATTTATCGAGGATACCTCTAGAATGACATCTTATTTTGCTCAATTCCACATGGCTCTCTGGGAGTACATTGATGCCACTCGGAGACACCGGCTACTGATTTACTTTTGATCTACCAAATGAGGAACTGAACACAAAATAATTTCATCAATAGTTTTCAGTTGCAACAATACAGATTCGTCAAGGAAAGCCCACCTGGTCAAACTTATTACACCGTCTCTCACTAGAGCGTGCCTCATATTTAGATCACTGTTATGGCACTTAGAACTCTAGAATATTTTTTCTTTGCCTAGAATATTTTAATCAGATCTTCCAAACGCAAGTCTGATGTGATCTTAATAATGTTCGAAACCTTCCACCTTAAATACACATTAGTTACTTCCTTAGCTTGGTGTTGTTTCAGACATACCACATCTGTTTTCTCCTATCCTAACCTAGTAGTTCTGACAAGGTCACCGGGGGGACGTGAAGTAAATTACATTTGTTTCGCAGTTAACGACTACCTTTCTACAACCCTGCTCCGGTGCTTAAATATTGTGATGTTTAAAACTGCCCTTTGTGTGCATTAAGTTTCAAGACATTGCAGATTGCATCCCATCATTCGTGTCATTTCGCTACGACAAGCACGGCTCCCCACAGAAAAGTAGCCTAACCCCAGCCCACGAAGTTTTGGCTCATTGTTTTGTTGTCTATGATGGCGCCCATTTTGTTATCTTCCTTTCAAGCTGACGCGAGAGATTGAAGGCACAAGAGGGAACGTGCAGCAAGTATTTCTAGAAGACAACGGCTAGAAGCAATGTTACATTACATCTCGTTCTATGCCGCAAAAAGTGTAGTACTGACGTGTGTGGGCGAATCACATCCAACGACATGAAGGGTAGCTTCTTGTTTCCAAATGAACGAGACATATGCTATCAAAAACCAAGTTTCTTACGGGAACAGTCGGCGTCAGCTTTGTGTAGAGCACGTGAACGGTGGCTTCCGGGACACTCCGGAGACAGCCAGCGACGTCTAACACACGCTGCTGCGTGCGACGTATAACGGTAGCTGCTGGGCGCCTTTAGGCCCAGAAACTACCGTTAGACGTCGCTGGCTGGCTGCTGAGCGCCCCGGAGGGTGACGCCGACTGTACATCTTAATATTATTAGGTACACTTCCCAGGCTGCATCCCTTTCACACCGCACGTACTGGATGACGTATTGAAACTATTTAGTTTGTGGCTTCACCGCAGTGGGAAACTGTTTTGGTCTCCCGCATTGTGCAACATGAATGTCAGGTTTTCGTTTTTTCATTCTTGATTTGGTGCGCATTTCTGCGCAAGACCAGGTAGAGTAGTTCGCAGTTGTCCCTGCGTGATGAGACAGATGGCACAAAGGAAGGTGGCTGTTCTTGTCCCTTAGCGCTCGCAGGCGTATTGCGTGCCACTGTCTTCAGTTGCAGCGTTGCCTCAATTAGCAATATCTCTCGGTAACTTCATCAAACTTTCACTTTCTTTTGTAGGGCTAAATCAGTATTGCAGGTTATTGACTGTGCGCTTAGACGAGAACCTTATATCTTCCATGCCCTTGAACTGGCCGATAGTCCGCTTTGCGAAAAGGGCACCGTCCAATATTGCATTGGGTTCCTGGACACTGCGATGCTAATAGAAATGAGCTTGTTGACGCAGATGCAAAGTAAGCTCTCCGCGATTGAGATTCCATATCACTGCCATTTACCAGGACTGATGCTAAGGCAGCGCTAATCTACATCATGCGCGTAACTAAAACGAGCTAATGGTCTCAGCCGGAGCACTGTCATCGCCACTTGGATTCACTTGATCCTGGGCTTCGATTCGAGATACCATGTAACATCGACGAAAGCTACGCGAGCCGTCTACGCAGACTAAGACTTGGCGTGGCCTTTACACGAAGCTATCGCCGTGTTGGCCATGCGGATAGCCCGGACTACGAGAAATCTGCTTTGCTAGACACTCGACGACACGTCATTTGTGTGTGCGCGCTGTACAAGCAAGAACGACATTCAATGAAGAAATATTTCGCAAGCGTCGATAACTGGAAACTTTTTGGAGGCCTGGTTTTAAGCCCATGACTAAAGTAGTCCTTTTGTCGAGCTATGAAGGCGACTATAGGTTTTATAGAGTTTATGGTTAATTGTAAATTCTTCATTCCTGCCTATTATTGTCATAATTCTTTTTCTGCGACTGCGGCGGAAAATTGCCGCGCGACTGGCCGCCCATTACACTTCACGTGTATTTGAGGGCTTCATTAGGGTCGGAAAAACAATTTTATGTAACATGTACAGAGCAACAGAAAGCAGTATCGATAGTTTTTCGTATGGTTCTACAATTTCCTCATCGAGAATTTTCATCTAATCAAAATATTTGAGAAGTGTAATATTACTAATTGGGTGGATTGCAAAAAAGGTTATCTCAGAGCGAGGGCAAATAACATTACCTTGGTCCTGTCCAGATACGCGGCATTTACATATATTTAAATCTGCGTGCACGATATATGGAACACCAAACACACTATATATATATATATATATATATATATATATATATATATATATATATATATATATATATATATATATATATATATATATATATATATTGAAATACCACGGTCAAGACGACGTTTTATACCAAGAAGGCAAAATATGCCGCTGACGGAAAAACGAACGGCCGCAGGTGATTGATGATGACTTTGTACAGGTGAAGATGAAGTCCGCATAAATGCTTACACTAATTTCCCCTGTGGACGGAAGGGGGCCAGCCTGGCCGCACATTAGACAGTTGAACGGGGATGAAAGGGCTCCGGGCGGGAAACCTGCACGATCTCTGTTCCGCGGCATAGTCGGTCACTTGGGGCAGCAAGAGGTGTGACGCGATAGTTCACCGGTGAGGTCTGCGTTATGACTTTGTTGGGGCCAATATATCGAGACTCAAGCTTCTCACATAAACCGGGTGTTCTTGCAGGTTTCTATTAGCGGCGAGAATTAGGAGTGGCGCCCTCTCGCGAGTGACGTCACGGCCAGGACGCCGCTCGCTCCGGCTCGCTCGGCTGCCGCGCGCTCGTTCCCTTCGTGTATGCTTGGGGTACAGGTGGATCGAGCCGTACGTATTGAAGAATACGGCGGCTTCTTTCAGCTGCCATACCTCAACCACAGTTTCTTCTTCAAAAGCGTGTGAGTCGAGAAACTTTGCGGCTTAGATATCGCAAGCTCAGTAGCGTTAAAGGGGTCTACTAGGTTTTGCAATGCATATATGTGCCGTGTCTCTCGGTAAATTTTGACTAAAAAAAGAATATCTGCAAATCCAACGCGCGAAGTTGTGTATGATGCTTCGCTAAACACTTAACATTCCTTTAGTATTTAGCTATGAGAGGCATTGCATTTTACGTGGAAGAAAAATTTGGTAATTGGCGTCAACATGTTATCCGATGTTAGAAAGACACTGCCCAGCGAAGCTGTCATCATGATTCCTATTACTGTGGTGTGTTGTTCTATTCAAATATGGCCATTCATTATAGCATAAAAAATAGGCGCGCATTTCTTATGCAAAAGTTGACTGCTACTTTCATCCCCCTCTGAAACAGGCCTCCAAAAAACGAATTTCTCATGACTGCTAACACGACGGCGCGTCATGTAGAGTATTTACATAGTTAATTCACAAACACCATAGTAGCAATCACCTGAGAGAAAAGTTTCGTTGTTAAGATCGAGAGCCACTCAATTGAAAGTGATGAAATGTTTCATAGTGGCCCTCAGTAGCCTTTATCGACAATATGGCACACCCCTGATCACGTAACGGTAGTAATCGACTGTCCGTATGGCGAGGCACGCTATGTTCTCGAAACCTCTCAGTTCACAACAACTTCGTATTAAAACCATAGAGCATTTTTTTTTTACAGCGCGACCTGGAATGGCTAAAGTATTCTCGAGCTACTACACCGTAGCTTAGATTGCCTACAAAAGGAAAATTCAAGCTCCTTCTGTCTCACGATGTCTCGATCCAACGTTATTTAATTATACAAACGGATAACTATTCGCTTCGGCGGTACATAAAAGAGAACCTTGCAGGCTAAATTAAGTTTGTTCTAATCCAATCGCAAACATTCATAAAGCACCACAAGCCTTGCATATACTTTCACTTGATATCTGACCCTCAGCCGGGGGAATTTCGATATCTTCAATATTGACACGTGTATTTATATTTATCGGGCGAACAGGTTTCGCCGCCTAACAAATCTTATCGCACAGCGCGGGACGCGCTTGCATGTATCCAAAGTTTCTGGAAAGTTATCGATGCTTCTATCCGCAGTCTGTGTTCGCCAAACCTTGCGTTATCTGATTTATTCGCCTGACGCAAATGATGTAAAAGTAGAATTTTATGGAAGGCACGCGGGTCCCAATGATTAGTCTGGAACATTCGACGACTCTGTATAAAAGCCGACGTGCTTGACCCGCTGATCAGATTTCCGACGATCGCCGACTGTGTTCGCCGGTATCGTTGCGCTTTAAGTGTAGCCTGTTTTGTGGGCACAGGCACGCCCAATAAAAGCTAGTTTTGTATTCCACCGTATTCTTGCTTTCTTCACCGTCACTACCCCGTGACATCTGGTGGAGGTGCTTTTCGGTCATGTACCGGACGCCCCCGACAAGCCGTGATCCAAGCCCAGAACGCAAAGAGAACACCAACGTAGTCCCGGACCATCGAGCAAGCCGCCGTCTTCAACAGCTGCCCATGGAGCACGGACTTCTGCCGGACAAGACCAAGAAGATTGTGACCAAGGCTACCCCAATGGCAGCCCCAGCGTCCCCCATCGTGCTGCAGCAGCCCAGGGAACCACCAACGTTCCGCGGTTCCACATTTGAGGACCCGGAAAGCTGGCTGGAAACGTTTGAGAGGGTCGCTATGTTTAACAACTGGGGAAGTGACGACAAGCTACGACATGTCTATTTCGCATTGGAGGACGCCGCCAGGACGTGGTTCGAGAATCGAGAAGCCACCTTGACGACGTGGGACCTCTTCCGAAGCGGCTTCCTGGAAACATTTACAAGCGTCGTGCGAAAAGAGCGAGCCCAAGCTCTACTGGAGACCAGAACGCAGCTGCCGAATGAGACGATCTCGAACTTCACTGAGGAAATGAGCCGTCTGTTCCGCCACACCAACCCAGAAATATCCGAGGAGAAGAAAGTACGCCTACTGATGCGTGGTGTAAAGGAGGAACTTTTCGCCGGAATGGTAAGAACCCCACCGAAGACCGTCGACGAGTTTCTTCGTGAGGCGATGAGCATCGAGAAGACACTGGAATTGCGATACCGGCAATTCGACCGACGCACCAAGCCGGCAAGCTACGCCGGAATCCAATCACTGGCTACGGACGATCAGTGCGAGACCATCAGGGCCATTTTGCGCGAAGAACTGCGCAAGGTCTTGCCATCGTCGCAGCCTCAAGTGGCCTCTATCGCCGACATCGTGAAAGAAGAGGTGCACCGATCGCTTGGAGTTCCTGAGGTGCAACAACAGGTTCCGCAGCCCCAGCCAGAAGCGATGACTTACGCAGCCGTCGCACGCCGTCAAGGTCCCCCTCCGCGACCACGCCAGGGTACTGCAACGCCGCAATTCCGTCGTGCACCGCCGCCGCCGCCAGCGCGCGCACCCATCGCCCAGCGCAGCTACGCGAGGAAGACGGACATTTGGTGAGCCCCCGACCATCGCCCGCTCTGCTACCACTGTGGTGAAGCCGGCCATGTGTACCGCCGATGCCCATACCGCGACTTGGGACTGAGAGGGTTCGCCGTCAACGCGCCGCGTCCACAGCTTGGGGAGCGCCCACGTGAAATCGCCGATTACCTAGCCGCCACTCAGTGGAACTCTCGACGACCGTCCCGTTCGCCGTCACCAGGCCGCTACCTGTCACCGCAGCGCCGACCATACACCGGTCCAGCTTGGGGCCGCTCTGCGAGCCCATATCCAGAAAACTAAAAGCAGCAACCGATGGAGGTGCGGTTGCTGTTCGTCGAACTGACGAAGATCCTCCGCCGCCGACGAAGTCGACGAAGAAACCATCTCGACGACCTAATGACGACACGCCGCCGTCCCGACGAAGTCAGCAAGCCAAGACTACACCAACGAAAGACGACTTGACGACGCGATGTTCCAGCTTCAGTTCAACACGACGCAGTCGTGACGCAGCCGTGACGCAGCCGCAGACCTAACTGCAACGCCATACAAAAAACCACCGACCTCGACGTGCTTCTCGACGGCCACACAGTTAACGCCTTAGTGGACACCGGTGCTGATTACTCCGTCATGAGTGGACACATCGCCGCCCAGTTGAAGAAGGTTAAGACTGCATGGGAAGGCCTTCAAATTCGCACCGCTGGTGGACACCTGATTACGCCGACTGGAATCTGCACGGCAAGAAAAACCATTCATGACCGGACTTACCCTGCCACCTTCGTTATCCTCCAAGAGTGTTCACGAAACGTCATTCTCGGTATGGGCTTCCTGAACCAACACGGCGCAATCATCGATCTGAAGTCGAAGTTAATAACGCTGTCGGAATATAAAGCGATACCGCTGGAAAGCCTTCGTAGTCACCATGCCTTGAGTGTGCTCGAAGATCAAGTAAACATCCCGCCTCGCTCCAGCATTGTTATTTCGGTCGGCTCCGAAACACCCGCTTACGTAGAAGGCGTCATCGAAGGCGACCAACGTTTACTGCTCGACCGTGAAATTTGCGTCGCAAGAGGGATCGCTCGACTGCACGGAGGAAACACGAAAGTGTTGCTGACAAACAGCCAGGAGTTCAAGTACATCAACAAGGGCACGAAGATCGCATACATCGAGGAAATTCAGGAAACCAGCGATGCCTTTGTCCTCTCTGATTCTGTTGCATCTACCCCGACGACCGTAGTTCCCGAGCCAGACTTCGACATAAATGCAAGTCTCCCCGTGATTAAGCAGCAACAGCTCAGAAGTCTGCTTCGACGATACAAAGACTGCTTTTCGACGTCATCAAGGATTCGACAAACACCAGTCGCAAAGCATCGCATAATAACCGAAGAGTGCGCTCGACCACTACGCCAGAGCCCTTACCAAGTTTCGACGCGAGAACGCGAAGCTATAAGACAACAAGTCGACGAAATGCTGCGCGACGACATCATCCAGCCATCGAAAAGCCCGTGGGCGTCTCCAGTTGTTTTAGTGAATTAGTGAAGATAAAGGACGGAACCCTACGTTTCTGCGTCGATTATCGTCGACTGAACAAAATCACGAAAAAAGACGTATACCCCCTACCACGGATAGACGACGCATTGGATCGGCTCTGCAATGCTAAATACTTCTCATCGATGGACCTCAAGTCTGGCTACTGGCAAATAGAAGTCGACGAAAGGGATCGCGATACGACCGCCTTCATCACGCCAGACGGCCTCTATGAATTCAAGGTTATGCCATTTGGATTGTGCTCGGTGCCTGCAACGTTCCAGCGCGTGATGGACACGGTTTTAGCAGGATTGAAGTGGCAGACCTGTCTTGTTTACTTGGATGACGTCGTCGTCTTCGCCGGAAATTTCGACGATCACCTTAGGCGGCTTGCAACAGTACTAGAGGCCATGAAATCATCAGGGCTCACTCTGAAGCCAGAAAAGTGCCGCTTCGCTTACGACGAGCTTCTGTTCCTAGGCCACGTCATCAGCAAATCCGGAGTACGCCCCGACCCACAGAAAACAGCTGCCATCGGAAAGTTCCCGCAGCCAATTGACAAGAAGGCAGTGCGTAGATTCCTTGGCATGTGTGCCTACTACAGGAGCTTTGTCAAGGACTTTTCACGCATCGCTGAGCCGCTAACGCATCTAACCAAATCTGATGTCGAGTTCAAATGGCAAATGGCGCAGGCCGACGCATTTCAAGAACTAAAACGACGCATGCAGTCACCGCCTGTACTCGCACATTTCGACGAAGACGCCGATACCGAAATCCACACTGACGCCAGTAGCCTAGGCCTCGGTGCCGTCCTAGTCCAGAAGAAAGACGGACATGAACGGGGGATATCCTATGCTAGCCGGTCGCTGTCAAAAGCGGAAGGCAATTATTCTACGACTGAAAAGGAATGCCTCGCCATCATTTGGGCTACAGCAAAATTCCGCCCTTACCTATATGGCAGGCCATTCAAAGTCGTCAGCGACCATCACGCGTTGTGTTGGCTAGCTAACCTAAAGGACCCTTCAGGACGACTGGCGAGGTAGAGCCTCAGACTGCAAGAATATGATGTCACGCTGATCTACAAGTCCGGACGAAAACACTCAGACGCCGACTGCCTATCACGCGCCCCCATCGATCCCCCGCCGCAAGACGACGAGGACGACGACGCCTTCTTTGGAATAATAACCGCGAAAGACTTCACTAAACAGCAGCGAGCAGACCCGGAGTTAAAAGGCCTCGTCGAGTACATTGAAGGGAACACCGACGTTGTCCCTAGGGCATTTAAGCACGGGTTGTCATCGTTCACGCTACAAAACAACCTGCTCGTGAAGAAGAACTTCTCACCAGTCCGCGCCAGCTACTTCCTTGTTGTATCGTCAGCGCTGCGTCCAGAAGTACTGCACGACCTACACGACGACCCAACCGCTGGGCACGTCGGATTCTCCCGGACGCTGTCGAGGATACAGAAAAGGTATTACTGGTCGCGTCTCACCGCCGATGTCACCCGTTACGTCAAGACAGGCCGAGACTGTCAGCGGCGCAAGACACCACCGACAAGGCCAGCAGGATTACTACAGCCGATCGAACCTCCTCGTCGACCATTCCAGCAGATTGGGATGGATTTATTGGGGCCGTTTCGGACATCAACATCCGGGAATAAGTGGATCGTCGTGGCGACGGACTACCTCACCCGCTTCGCTGAAACTAAAGCTCTACCAAAAGGCAGCGCAGCCGAAGTGGCGAAATTTTTCGTCGAGCACATCCTGCTGCGACATGGTGCCCCAGAAGTCCTCATCACCGACAGAGGAACGGCTTTTACAGCAGAGTTCACCCAAGCCATTCTGCAGTACAGCCAGACAAGTCACAGGAGGACAGCTGCCTACCATCCGCAGACGAATGGTCTCACGGAGCGCCTGAACAATACCCTCGCCGACATGCTAGCAGTGTACGTCGACGTCGAACACAAGACCTGGGATGCCGTCCTGCCGTACGTAACATTCGCTTACAACGCGGCGGTAGAAGAAACAACACAGATCACCCCGTTTAAGCTGGTTTACGGCAGGAATCCGACGACGACGCTCGACGCCATGCTGCCGCACGTCACTGACGAGGAAAATCTTGACGTCACTAGCTATCTCCAGCGCGCCGAAGAAGCCCGACAGCCCGCTCACCTGCGGATCAAGAACCAGCAGAGGACCGACAGCCGACACTACAACTTCCGACGACGCTTTGTCGAGTACCAGCCCAGTGACCGTGTTTGGGTTTGGACCCCTATACGCCGACGAGGACTGAGCGAGAAGCTTTTGCGTCGCTATTTGGGACCGTACAAGATCATCCGACGTATTGGTGCACTGGACTACGAGGTCGTGCCAGACGGCATTTCGCTGTCACAGCGGTGCCGCTCACGACCTGAAATTGTCCACGTTGTGCGTCTCCAGCCGTACCACCAGCGTTGACGACCTTTGGGTCTTCGCGTAACTGACCTTTGGACTTTGTTTCTTTTCGTTGGTTTGTTACTTATGTTTAATAAGTGTCCTTTTGTGTTTCGCTCTCCTTGTAGCATCGGGACGATGCTTTTTAAGAGGGGGGTATTGACACGTGTATTTATCTTTATCGGGCAAACAGGTTTCGCCGCCTAACAAATCTTATCGCATAGCGCGGGACGCGCTTGCATGTATGCGAACTTCCTGGAAAGTTATCGATGCTTCTATCCGCAGTCTGTGTTCGCCGAACCTTGTGTTATCTGATTTATTCGCCTGACGCGAATGATGTAGAAGTAGAATTTTATGGAATGCACGCGGGTCCCAACGATTAGTCTGGAAAATTCGACGACTCTGTAGAAAAGCCGACGCGCTTGACCCGCTGATCAAATTTTCGACGGTCGCCGATTGTGTTCGCCGCTATCATTGCGCTTTAAGTGTAGCCAGTTTTGTGGACACAGGTTCGCCTAATAAAAGCTACTTTTGTCTTTCACAGTACTGCTACTGTGTTCTTTGGCGTCACTACCACGTGACAATATGTCCCATACTACTAATCATTCACGCTTCGACTTCTTTCTGGCTGCAGCTATGCGGTCCAGCAGGCATACTTCACTAAAAAAATTGGGCCGAGCAGTCTGTGTCAGTTCGCCAAACAGATTCGTCATGTATATTCCTCAAGCAACAAGCACCAGTAAATTTCTCAAGTGAGCTTGATTTGATTTGATTTATTAATTTTCATTTGCACACACACATGTACAAAGGACTGGTAAATGGAGTTGGATGAGGGAAAAAAGCCGCACAGACGCGGCTTGAGGTAACCTCACCCCCTTAGGTACAATATGGTTGCATGGGGTAACACATCAAGCGCCATATAAATTACATTTATATAGTGGCCATAAAACACTGCAGTTATACAATATATGAAAGAACAGTGAAATATTTCCACAATAACAATGTAAAACACACTGCGGCATTGAAATAAATAAATGATATACACTTGGTAAGATAGACAAAAAAAGAGTAACATAACATACATTATTAATCATTAACAAACGCACTATAAAGAGGTGAGTTGAACGTGTAGCACGGAAAAGGGAACGTATATTGGTACATTCCTATTTGTACTCTTTAAATATCTGTAAGCCTTCATTAACTTTACTTCAAATTTCCGCCGCTTAAAAAAAATAAACACGTGAAGAACCGCCTAATGTCGACAAGCAGTTAAAGAAGCAAGTGAGGCGTGTAGAATCTAAGCTCCAGTATTAGTTAAGTCCCCGTGCTACTGCCGAGCGTTTCTGTGAGGAAATGCAAAAATTCGATATTATACCATGAACTATTCGTCGTGAGCAAACCTGTTTTAGCGGAATCAAATCAACGTAACTGCTGCAGAAGTCATATATAGCCAGCTTTGTGACATACTTGCTTCACCGCGGCAGGTATGGTATCATAACTGGATTCCTATAGGCTATGCTTTTGGGATTGTCTATCCGCGTATGAAAAACCCGCAATGGGCTGGTCTGCGTCGCTACGGCTGGCACTGTAGCGTTGCCTTCGAGAGCTGCATTGCTGTCTAAGAAATTAGCTCTTTGAATAAATGTTCCCAAAGGAAGACGTCGTAAAAATATATTTGAGACGACCACCATAAGTATACAAGCAGAGAGAACGAGGGCGAACAAACGAAAACACCGCAGAAAGCACCCGGACAACGCCCGAACTGTAGCAGACTACAGGCGCGAGTCCGTGCCCTGACGTCACGTGAGCGGCGCTCGCAGCGCCGCTCGCGTTCGTTCTCGGGGCTAATAGGAGCACATCGTCACCAGGGCGGTAGGAAACGACGCGGTGAGAGGCATCGTACCGGATGTTTGCGATCGCCTTGGCTTGCTTCAGTGTTCATACGGGCGCGATGACGACACTGTGCAAGACGAGACACAAACTGGTCGCAAATGAATGGCGAAGCGTTGACGGGGCCAGAGAAGAAAGAAACGTGGAGTGATGAGGTTGGGTGGCGGCAGTATACAAAGAAAAATGGAGAGTATCCGGTGGTCCGTTGAACAGACGTATTGTATGCAAATCTTACAAATGGAGAATCGCATCCCAGTTACGATGGTCAGGGGAAATATACATGGATAGCTTGTCCACAGCGTGCGATGAAATTGCTCTGTCAGGCAATTGGTTTGAGGGTAGTAGCTAGACGTTGTCTTGTACAGGGTGTTGCACGCTTGCAGATCTCGATTAAGAGTGTCTGAAAGAAATGCCTTGCCTCGGTCACTCAAAAGAACATGAGGCGCCCCGTGACGTAAGTAGATAGCCTGCAAGAAGAAGGCCGCTACTTCTGAGGCAGCTCCTGAACGTAATGAGGCTGTTTCAGCGTACCAGGTCAAGTGGTCGACAGCAGTGGCGATCCATCTGCTGCCCTCTGGAGTAGGTGAGAGTGGCCCGAAATGGTCAATGCCGACGACAGAGAAGGGTTCTGCTGGTCAAGGAAGTTGCTGTAGCGTTGCGATCAGAGCAGTAGTATGTCGCTTACGATGTTGACAAAGCGTGCACGCGGCAACATATATAGCTATGCTCGTGGAAAGACAGGCCAAAAGATTGGCTCCGTATGCGCTCGTGTGTTTTGCGGTAACCCAGGTGGCCTGACGTAGGGTCATCGTGTGAGGCCTGCAGAACTGCTGCACGAAGAGAGCGTGGTCGAACGGGAACCAATCGATGGCGTTCCGGGTGAAAAATGTAACGGTAGCGCACGTTGGCTTCGAACTTGAACAGTTTGAGGTGTTTCCGTAGCCTGGCATTGGGTGGAGATGAAACACCGTTAAGGCGATTAGTGATACCATGGCAATAAGAATTGGCGCGCTGGTAAGTGGAAAGCACTGAAGGTCGTTTTGATGGAGTCAAGGAGGAAATCGGTGTAATAGACGATGCGTACTCCGTGTGGCCAATTTGACAAGGTGATGTGGTTTGCTCCGATGATGGTGGTAGTGGGCATCGTGAAAGAGCATCGGCATCTTGGTGCTTCCTTCCGAATGAGTATATGACATCGAAATCATACACTCGGAATAGGACTCTCCAGCGGCTCCGGCGTCCAGACAAGTTTGTGATTGTCGACAACCAACATAGGGCATGGTGGTCGGTCACAACCGTGAAATGTTGACCGTGAAGGTATGGACAAAATTTCTAGATGGACCAGACAACAGCCAAACATTCTTGTTCGCGGCTTGCATATGCAACAACCTTTTCGCAAAATTCATGGTCGCGCTGCAGCAGTACGGCACCAATTGCTTCACTACCTACGTCATTATGCAGTAATGTGGGCGCCTTGTCATCAAAATGAAAAAGAACAGGTGGGGATGTTAGTGCGTGCTTGAGTTCTTGGAACGCGCCTTCACACTGATCGTTCCAATTGAAGGAGCTGTAACTAGCAAGGAGCTTGTGGAGAGGCGAGGCAATGCTGGCGATGTTCGGGATAAAACGTCGAAAGTATGCAGCGAGTCAAAGGAAGCTGCGCAGTTCTTTTGCATGAAGTGGGCTTCGAAAATTGAGCACTGCTGTATTATTGTCCGGATCGGGCTGGATGCCGTCTTTGCTAACGAGATGACCAGGGAATTTAATCGCTGTGCTAACGAAAGGGCACTTCTTCGTGTTTAGTTGAAGTCCGCCATTAGAAAGAGATGTGAGCACTTCAGCTAAGGGCCAAACAATGAAATCTTCCTTACCTCAGTAAGGAAGCCTTCATTGCGGTGAGGCTACCTTATGTCACTCTGAAAGCTTCCATAATGAGGGGCCCTCCGTTAAGGCTTCCTTAGTGTTTCCTCAGCATACGGTAGCTCCAAAGCTACCTTCATGCGTCCTTACGCCGTCCTGGCCCTGAACGAGCGCTTCACCTCACTGATCACGTGACCTTTGCTTGCGCATAAGCGCTGTCGCCCTCTTGCGGAGAAGCGCGAGCACGGTACGCCTTGCCAGGCATGTTCGTTTTAATCGCGCCTGCGGCATGAAAGCGTTGCTAGGCGTTGCTAGGCGTCGCACGACGCCAGCGTGCCAGCGTCGTGCGACGCCTAGCAAAAGTTTTGCACTTTAATGCGCTACTTTCTTTAAGTTCAGTAAACAAAACTAGAAGAAAGCGTCCACGCTTCTCTATAATAGCTCTTCAATTTAAAGATTGTGCGACGATACAACAGTTTTTATTGAATAATGGTGTTCGCGTGAGGCTTTTAAGAGATAATCTCGAAGCCAGGCATGCGGCAACCGCTCCTTACGTGAGCACCAGTGAAGGTAGCTTTCAGAGTACGCTTGCTTCCTTCATCGCTCCTTCGCTGTAAGGAGGCCTCACGTAAGGTTAGGAAACGCTCGAAGGAAAGGAACGTTTCATTGTTTTGGCCTAAGACTTGAGGATGGTCAGCGAAAGTTGAAGAATATACCATGATGTCGTCGAAGTAACATAGACAAGTTTTCCACTTGAGGCCACGGAGAACAGTCTCGATAATTATTTCAAATGTAGCGGGAGTATTGCATAGGCCGAACGGCATTGCGTTAAACTCGCAAAGACCATCCGGAGTAGAAAAGGCGGTGTTTTCTGTCTTCGCATCGTGCATTGGAATGTTTTAATATCCGTAGGGAGTATCAAGGCTGGAAAAGTATTGCGTGCCTTGCAAAGAATTAAGGGCGTCATCGATACGGGGCTTTGGGTGAATTTCCTTACGGGTGATCTTGTTTGGCGCACGGTAGTTAACACAAGATCGTACCGATCCATTCTGCTGAATTAAAATGACGGGTGATGACGAAGAACTGGCGGAGGAACGTATGATGCTTCTTTTCAGCATATCGGCGACGTCCTCCTCGATGATTTTACGTTCGGCCAAACAGACTCGGTAGGGACCACAGCGTACAATTGTCTGGCCATCGGTGACAATACGATGAAAGGCAATGGAGGTTTGTCCGAGTGACGAAGCAATCATATTTTTACGGGGATGTTGAGAGTATATAAAAACTATATTGATATGGAACGATGAAGGAAGAGAGAGAGGAAGAAGATCGAGAGACCCTCGCTGCGTGTTGTTAGTAGTCAGCCATTTTAACCCCGATGACTCTGCTTGTATATGCATTGTAAATACAATCTTATACTATCAACATCCCTGTAACATATTGGTGAAAGGTGCCGGTTACCACGGCTCGAAGCGGAGCTCCGCAGTGGATGTCACATCACCGTCCTCACCATGAATGACGGTGAGCGCTCGGAATCAACGTCGTTGCCGCTTTCAACATCACCATCGCCCGCTACGTCGCTGTCCCCTTCGGTTGTGGTTGCGCAAGCCAAGGATCCCGGAACTTTCAGTGAGACTGATGGCGCTGACGTTGAAGAGTGGGTGGCTACGCACGAACATGTGAGCGGAATCAACAGATGGGACTCTACCTTATGCTAGCTAACCTGTTATTCTACCTAAGAGGTACGGCAATGGTTTCGTTCGAAAACAATGAAGAGGAGCTTACCAGCTGCGACCAGTGCAAAGAGGAGTTAGGTTTCGCAAACCAGCCGGCCGCAAAGTTGCGCAAAGCAGCAACAGGCGTCTCGTGACCAATCCCCCACAGAGTCCTATGTTTCGCATATCCAGGACGTGCTGGCGCTTTGTAGTAAAGCCTATCTTGATACAACAGAAGCTGAGAAGGTAGGGCATTTGCTCAAAGGAATTGCTGACGACGCCTTTAACCTACTCATGTGCAAAAGCTGCTTTACAGTTGATGCTATCATCCACGAGTGCCGACAATTTGAGCAGGCAAACACCCACCGTGGTTGCTCAGTGGCTATGGTGTTAGGCTGCTGAGCACGAGGTCGCGGGATCGAATCCCGGCTACGGCGGCCGCATTTCGATGGGGGCGAAATGCGAAAACACCCGTGTACTTAGATTTAGGTGCACGTTAAAGAACCCCAGGTGGTCAAAATTTCCGGAGTCCTCCACTACGGCGTGCCTCATAATCAGAAAGTGGTTTTGGCACGTAAAACACCACAATTTAATTTTATTTGAGCAGGCAAAGCGGACGCGTCCTGCACCCATTCACCAGACTTCCCAGTACTGCGGCAACTTCGAGGTCCCCGCAGGGGCCTCTGCGTGAGCAGGCGTTTGGTGTGTTGCGACACCATGTACCCGAGCACACGAGGGTAGGACCCTCCCGCGTGTAACCAAGCGCGAATTAGCCGTGTCCGGGGAAAGGGGGATCCTGGAGGTTGAGCCAATGCTGAGTGTTCGGACCTTTAAGGCCCCCCGGCCGAGGCGACACACCTCTTTGGCCTCTGCTTCAGGTAGACGGCACCCCCGGACTGACCCACCCGTGGGAAATCGGCAGTCACCTCTTCCTGTCTCTCTCTCCGCAAACCTTCGTCTTTATCTCTCACATTTTGAACTTTCCTGTCTTCTTCTCTTTTCCATTTACTTCATTTCCCCACGGCGACAAGGGTTAACATTGTGTATGTGCCCTCCCTTGAGTATAATATATTAGGTTATAGTGCCAATGTACGGTTGGCGCCTGCAGCCTTACACGTTAAGGCCTGCAGCGTCCCTATGTTGGGCTCCGTGGTGGGTGGCCGCCATTGCTGCCCAAAACGAACTAACATACTAAGGGAACACCCGCATTTCCCCGCATACTTGATCGTCACTCATAGAAGAGGGGACGCACCGATGACTTAAGTACATATTTGACCCGCACAAAAGAGAACTACCCGAAATACCACGTTGTACATAGTGAGAACGCTGCAAAACAAGCCAGACTCATTTCACCATTCATAGTTTCAAAATCTTTGACCGAAGCTTTAGGGTCAGCTTAGAGGGTGACGAAAATGGCAAGCAGAGACCTTCTTTTTGAGATCCCTAAAAATGAATACGAGAAGATAGGTAGTCTGTTGACATTTGGTAACACACCAGTTTCTGTTACACCACACCAATCAATGAATAGCTCACGCGGAGTCGTGTCAGGGGCAGGCCTTCAAGATTTGACAGAGGCTGAACTCCTCGAAGGGTGAAAAGATCAAAATGTTACTGATGTAAAGCGTATTACCCTTAGACGGGACAACTAACAAATTCCGACCAAACACCTCGTCTTACCATTTGCATGTATCGTTCTGCCGGAAACCATTGCAACAGTCTACATTAGGCTAACTGTCCGACCATATATTCGAAACTCCAGACGTTGTTTCCAAAGCCAAAGATTCGGCCATGGCTCGCAAAGCTGCCGTGGTCAAATAACTTGTGCAAAATGTGGAGTGCAGGCCACCCCTCCGACAAGTGCAGTGGCACACCTCACTGTGTAAACTGCAGTGGTGAACATCCAGCCTACTCGCGCTCCTGCCCAAACTGGAAGAAAGAAAAAGAGATTATCACCCTTAAAGTCAAGGAAAATATTTCGTTTAAGGAAGCCTGTAAAAGGTGCTCACCTTTCCACAACACACCTTATGCTGATGCTGCGCGTCGGGGGGCAGCGTCGCAGCGGCCATTGCCAAATGCGCAGCCCGCGAGCAGCGATCAAGTACCTTTGGCCCCTTCCCCCAGGGTCGAAGTAGGTAAGCCTACTCCATCCAACCAGCAAACAGTCCAGGCTGCCCTTGCGTTGCCGGCCACACAAGAGGTAAAATAATAATATATGGGGTTTTACGTGCCAAGACCACTTTCTGATTATGAAGCACGCCGTAGTGGAGGACTCCGGAAATTTAGACCACCTGGGGTTCTTTAACGTGCACCTAAATCTAAGTACACGGGTGTTTTCGCATTTCGCCCCCATCGAAATGTGGCCGCCGTAGCCGGCCGCCGTAGCCACACAAGAGTTATCGGTGGCAACCTGCGCTACACGCAGTGAACCCGCAGGACCGATAGCTGCCCAGGCGGCAGACAAGGCCGAGGCTACCCCAACCTCCCCGGCCCCTCCTAGCGCTGGCAACAGCCAGCGTAGCTCAATCCCACAGGTAGCCCCATCGACATCCGGGCTGGTGGGCGCACGCCCTTGCCTTCCGAGGCGGGGCTCTCTGAGGAAACTTCTCGCTCGCAAGAGTGCGTGTCCGGCGCCTCACAAAAGGCAATGGACACATCACCTATCCTCATGGTGCGCCAAGCGCCTCAGGGGTGGCGAGGCTCCCTCGATCGCTTTAAAAAGGGTGAAATCCCCGTTACAGGGCCTGGAAAGAGCTCTGTGATGTAGCGCATCACTTATGTTTCTGTATGCACTGCATCAATTTACATTAAATATGGATACACAAATCATTCAATGGAATGTCAGAGGTCGTCTTAGGAACCTTGATGATGTGCAGGAGCTTCTCCACAAACACAATCCAAAATTGCTGTGTTTACAGGAAACGCACCTAAAACCACAACACCCAAACTTTCTCCGACCGTACTTCACGTTTCGCAAAGAACGCGATAATGCTGTTGTATCATCAGGCGGTCTTGCCATTTTTATCTATAGAAGCATTTCGTGTCAGCGTTTACATCTACAAACACCCCTTGAAGCAGTGGCGGTTCGAGTTGTTCTCCTAAACAAACTCCTTACCATTTGCTCCCTTTACATACACCCACATTACAAATTAAACAAACATGACTTTCAGTCCTTTATAGGTGAATAACCTAAACCTTACATTGTTCTTGGCGACTTAAATGCGCACAGTTGCCTGTGGGGCAACTCTCGTATAGATGCGCGAGGTCGTCATGTTGAACAGTTCCTTTTCTCTTCTGTTGCGTGCCTTCTGAATAAGGAGGAAGCCACATATTACTGTCTTGCAAACAAAACCTTTTCTTCACTTCATCTCTGCATAGTTTCTCCTTCTATTCTGGCTGAACTCGAATGGGAAGTTACAAACGATCCTTACGGAAGCGACCACTTCCCCATACTACTACGAGCACTAAAAGAAAACGAATATCCACCACAGGCGTCAAGGTGGAATGTTGACACAGCTGATTGGGAGAAATTCCGAACCCTCACTTGTATATCATATGATGACATGTCCTCGTTAGGAATTGATGCTTCTGTGGAGTATTTTACAGCCTTCATAACAGATTCCGCATCTAAATCACAAGGAAATGGCTTGTCATGCAAACGGCGTGTTCCGTGGTGGAACGACGACTGTAGGATCGCTCGTAAGCAACAGAACAAAGCGGCGGCGGGGGTTGCTACGCGCCTCTTCCACTGCGGAGAATCTGATTAACTTTAAGCAAGTAAAATCCCAAGGAAGGCGCCAACAGGCTAGAAGAGAGAGCTGGCAGAAGTTCTTATCGGGTATCAACTCGTATACCGATGAGGAGATCGCCTGGAAAAAGGTTAATAGGATAAGAGGGCGGCAAACATATTCACATCCTTTAGTAAACATACAAGGTGATACCCTGCTTGATCAGGCAGACTCTCTTGGGGAGCACTTTGAGAGCGTGCCAAGTTCCACCAATTATTCAAAACCCTTTCTCAAATATAATCAAATAGAAGAATGTAAGTCACTCATAAAAAATGGCCACAGAATGAACCGTACAACTGTCCTTTTAGTATTGCCGAGTTGAGAGCTGCCTTGAACGCATGCAAGAGCTCTGCACCGGGATCTGATAGAATCATGTATGAAATGCTCAAAAACACACACAATGATACGCAAGTTACACTACTTACACTTTTCAACACTATCTGGGATGCAGGGTACCTTCCAACCGCATGGAAAAAAAGCCATTGTGGTCCCTGTTTTGAAACAAGGCAAGGACCCTTCCGCAGTGGCAAGTTACCGCCCAATAGCCTTCACAAGTTGCATTTGTAAGTTATTTGAAAAAATGATAAATAAGCGACTCATCCATTTCCTTGAAATGACCCAAATGATTGATTCCTATCAGTGCTGCTTCCGAGAAGGGCGCTCCCCAACCGATCATCTGGTATGTGTTGAAGGAAATATCCGTGACGCATTTGTACACAAACAGTTTTTCATGTCCATATTCCTCGACATGGAGAAGGCGTATGACACAACGTGGCGGTACGGCATCTTGAGAGATTTGTCAGAAATGGGCATTCATGGTAATGTGCTAAACGTAATAAAATCTACTTGTCCAATCGTACCTTCCGGGTAAAAGTCGGCAAGGTACTTTCACGTTCTTTTACACAAGAAACTGGTGCACCCCAGGGAGGAGTTCTCAATTGCACACTTTTTATTGTTAAGATGAGAACACTCCGTGCTTCCTTACCACGGGCTATTTTGTATTCCGTCTACGGGGACGGCATTCAAATTGGTTTCAATTCCTGAAACCTCGCAGTGTGCGAGAGACAGGTACAGCATCGTTTGAACAAGGTGTCACATTGGGCAGAGAAAAATGGATTTAAAATCAATCCTCACTAGAGCTCTTGTGTTCTGTTTATAAGAGAGGCCTGGTTCCGGATCTTTGCTTAGAACTGTGCGGACAACAAATACCTGTAAACAAAGAGCACAAATTTCTAGGTGTTATACTTGACAATAGACTCACTTTCGTCCCACACATTAAACATCTTTCATTTATTTATTTATTTATTTATTTATTCAGTTTACCCTACAGGCTCGGAGGAGCATTGAGTAGGGGGGGTTACAGAAAAATGACAAATAATTAACGCAAAGAAGGGAACTGCATAGTAAGAGAAACAAATACGTTTGTTCATTGGAAAAAAAAGAACGCTGTTAAACATTGGAAAAATACATACAAATTCAAGGAAATACAATGGAAAACAAAGTCCAAAAACAATACAAAGGCGAATACAATACAAAGTCGTACAAAAAAGTCAGAGGAACATGTGAAGTTCCAAATGTTCACGAAATTTCGCAGGATCTTTTATTGAAACAATATTATTTGGAAGGCTATTCCATAGTGCGATGGCGCGCGGTAATGCAGAGTTATTGAATGACTGTGTGCGGCCAAAAATGCGCCTGAAACTGAGATGATTATGAAGTCGGGTAGATGTGCGAGAAGGAGTTTCAAGCGACAGGCGGCTGGACCATGAGTTATAGTAGTATTTATGAAAGAGGCATAGGAGAGCAACGGAGCGGCGGGAATCCAAGTCCGGCAGGAGAACATCGCGTTTAATTTGGGTAATGCTAGATTGACGACTGTAGTTAGAAGTTATAAAGCGGGCAGCACGATTTTGGATGGATTCCAATTTATCTATTGGGTATTGTTGATGAGGAGACCAGATCGAAGAAGCGTATTCAAGTTGAGGGCGTACAAAAGTTTGGTAGGCCTGTTGACGGATGGTAGATGGCGAGAGGTGCAGATGACGACGTAAAAACCCTAAGGTTCTGTTAGCTTCAGCGCATATTTTCTCGATGTGATAGCTCCAGGCTAGGTTAGTAGAAAAATGAATGCCAAGATATTTGTAAGTAGAGTCACGGGGAACTTCCGATGAGCAGATTTTGTAAGGGAAATTAGGATATGATTTCGTACGAGTGAAGGAAAGAACGCAGCACTTAGATGTGTTGTCATTTGCCAACGGTCGCACCACTGATTAACTAGGTGAAGGTCATTTTGCAAAGTTAGGTGATCATTATGACAGTTAATTGTTCTGTAAATGACGCAATCATCCGCAAAGAGTCGTATGCAGGAGGAAATGTTGCTCGGTAAATCATTTATAAAGATTAGGAAAAGAAGAGGGCCTAGCACACTACCCTGGGGTACACCTGATGTTACAACAGACGTGGAGGAGTTAAAGTTATTCACAAATACAAACTGGTGCCGATTATATAAGAAATTGCGAAGCCAAGATAATGTTAATGAGTCAATCTTAAGAGCACTTAATTTAGCTATTAGACGACAGTGAGCCACTCTGTCAAATGCTTTTGCATAGTCGAGAAAGATGCAATCAATCATTTTGCTGTTATTCATGCCATAATGTAAATCTGATGTAAATTCCAAAAGTTGGGTGTCACAAGACAACGCTTCACGGAAACCATGTTGATTTTGAAGGAAAAAGTTATTAGATTCAAGATGGTGGGATAAATGGGAGGCAATGATGTGCTCGAGAAGCTTACAACAAATGCATGTTAGTGAAATGGGGCGGTAGTTACCAGGTGAGTGCCTGTTTCCATCTTTGAATATAGGAATAACTTTGGCTATCTTCCAGTCAGCAGTTAGAAGACCTGTTGATAAAGACTGCTGAAAGATGTAGCACAAAATCTGACTAGATATAGCTGACGTGTTCTTTAGAATTTTAGAATTAATATTGTCAATGCCACATGATGTAGACACCTTTAGATCGCGTATTAGTTTTGAAATGCCTTCAACACTAATATTTATAGGGGACATGAAGCGATAATGAAGGTCGGAGACACAGGGAATGGAAGAGCAGTCTTCATTGGTGAACTCAGAGCTAAAGAACGAATTGAAAGTTGAAGCACACTCAGATGCAGGGACAGGAACATTGTCAGCGTCATGTAATGTTACTGTATTACTGCCACGATCAGTAGAGATAGCTTGCCAAAACTTTCTAGGGTTAGTGTGTAGAAGTGAGGACAGATCTTTGGAAAAATACTTCTTTTTGGCTTCACATATTGCTAGGCAGTAAGATTTTAAACAATCCTTATATTTAGACAATGCCGAGGGACACGATAGCCGTTTAGCAGAAGCGTATAACCTTTTCTTTTTATTTCGGAGTGATCTAAGTGATTTATTAAACCATGGGTTACGTTTGTCATTAGATATAGTGAGTAGTGGCACATATTTGTCTACTAGGAGTGAAATAATATTTCTAAATGAATTCCAATTCACTTCAACAGAATTATTTGTAAATGATGGAAGAAACGTTTCCTGAAGGAAAACCTCAAGTTCATTGTTTATTTGTTCGTAATTAGCTTTGTTATAAACCCTTATAATCTTACGTTCAGCACCAGCGAATTTCAGTGGAATATAAATTGAGAACTGTAGTAGGTTATGGTCACTAAATCTATCAAGTTGTATGACAGGGCTTATGCTATGTGGCTCGGTTGTGAGAATAAGATCTATTATGTTAGTACCGCGGGTAGGCTCAGAAACAATTTGCGTAAGATTGAACTCTAAACATAGCTCAATAAAATCACCTGAATCAGTGCTCGATGAAGACAAGCGAGACCAATTAATATCAGGGAAATTAAAATCCCCAAATAGGTATATTTTATTCGTGGGAAACTGTTCAAGGGCCCTGGTAATACTTTTATGAAGATCAGACACGAACAAGCGGTCAGTGGCAGGTGGGCGATAACACACGCCCATCAGTAACTTCCCGTATAATGTAGGACAAGCCACCCAAACTACCTCAAGAGCAGTGTCAGTGTCAACGAGAAAAGAAGGAATAGTTTTATTGATGGCCACCAACACGCCGCCCCCCTTTTTATGTGAACGATCATGGCGATAAATGGCGTACTGATTAGAAGTATGAAATAACTCGGAGTCACCTACATCTGCATTAAGCCAGATCTCGGTTAACAATACAACATCAGACATGCTATCTTCAAGATATGATGCAAGCATGACACGTTTTGGCAACAGACTGCGGATGTTAGTGAATGATACTGAAAGTGAAGGTGCGCGTGTAGTTGATAGCCGCTGGACTTTAGCACCGCGCACATCGGCAACTAGCTATCGAGCAGGTACTACGGAATCAGAACAACTATCGTAAATATACGTGGTATTATTGATACGAAGTTTGTCAACATTCAATTTGTAGGGACAATTACGTTCTCTGGCGAATTGAAGCAATTTCTTACGTGCCTGTCGAGTAGCTAGTGAAAAATCTTCTCTAATAGAGATCCCAGTATTTTTCACCTTATGTGCGCTAGTGAGAATTTCTTGCTTATCCTTAAATAACGTAAACTTGGCAATTATTGGTCTTGATTTATTTGAAGCAAATTTTCCCAGCCGGTGCACACGTTCAAACTGAGAACTGACAGTTGTGATATCCAACTTATCTGAGCATAGGGCAATAATTTTTCTTTCTGTAGTCGACCAACTCTCTTTATCCTCGTCGGGGATTCCAAAGAACAACAGATTGCACCGTCGCATTCTGTTCTCAGCATCGTCACACCTTGACGTTACTGCCCGAAGTTGATCGGCAAATGAGCCACTAGCATGATCACAGCTGTCAGACAGTGAGGTGGCATGTGAAACAAGCTTTGCCTCCAAAGTGACCACTCTCTCGGTCAAGCTTTTAATTTCTTTATCGGTAGCATCTTGCTTTTCGCTCAGCCTCTTAATTTCACCGATTAATGTATTCTGACCAGCTTCTAGCCTACGCACAGTTTCAAGAATAATGTTAAGTGTTTGTTCGACGGTAGGGCCGGGATTTGATTCAATATCACCCGACAGCAACAACAACAGACATGCAGAATTTTTGCGCAAGAATGAAAAGAACAGCAGCAAACGCCGCATCTTATCATACAGTTCGGTCGGGCACGACACCGCAACAAGGCAGTAATGGCTGTATTTTATACAGGATGCATCTTTGAAGTAACCAACCTGGAAAAACAGCAACGGTAAGCGTCCCATCCTTTCAGCGGCGTCGTGCCCAACCGAAGTGGTGCTTTGCTGGCCTCTATATCCCGCTTCATAGCTTGCGAGGGCGTCAGTGAAGGGACCATGTTGCCAGCCACCAGTAGAAGAAAGAACCGAACTTGGCCATCCTTGCACTTTTGGAAACCGAGACAGGAATGCTTGATCAGCCCAGCGCGGCCAAGGATCGAGAACCCGCGGAGATAAGGCACCGAGGAACGTAATCTGGAAAAACAGCAACGGTAAGCGTCCCATCCTTTCAGCGGCGTCGTGCCCAACCAAAGTGGTGCCTTGCTGGCCTCTATATCCCGCTTCATAGCTTGCGAGGGCGTCAGTGAAGGGACCATGTTGCCAGCCACCAGTAGAAGAAGGAACCGAACTTGGCCATCTTTGCACTTTTGGAAACCGGGACAGGAATGCTTGATCAGCCCAGCGCGGCCAAGGATCGAGAACCCGCGGAGATAAGGCACCGAGGAACGTAATCTGGAAAAGCAGCAACGGTAAGCGTCCCATCCTTTCAGCGGCGTCGTGCCGCTGAAAGGATGGGACGAAATGATGAAAGAAATATGTCTGAAAACAATGAACCTAATAAAACTTCTATCGCAGAGTACGTGGGGTAATGACAGGACGTGCTTAATGAATCTCTATAAGAGGCTGATTCGGTCACGATTAGATTATGGTGCCGTGATCTATCATTCTGCCGCCCCGAGCGCGCTAAAGATGCTAGACCCTGTTCACCATCTAGGTATCCGCTTAGCCACGAGCGCTTTCAGAACAAGTCCCATTGAAAGTTTATATGTAGAATCAAATTAGTGATCACTTCATCTGCAGAGAACATACATCAGCCAAACATATTTTCTGAAAGTGCTCTCTAATCCTCAATATCTGTTTTTTAATACCGTTAACGATATGACATTTGCTACACTCTTTCGCAATTGTCCCTCCGTAAGACAGCCTCCCTGGCTGCGTGTGAGAGAGCTTAGTGAAGAAATCCATGTCCCACTCTTCGAGCTTCGCCTAATGCATCCAGCCAAGCTGCTATCTCCTTGGGAGCGGCAACTGATACAATGCGATATATCTTTCACTCAAGTTACAAAGCATGCTCGAGAGATTGAAATCCAAATGCATTTCCTCGAAGTCCAGTATAAGTACGCCAGCACCGAGTTCTACACAGACGCATCGAAATCACGCGAAGGGGTGTCCTATGCAGCCATCGGCCCATCCTTCTCGGAATCCGATGTACTGCATCCGGAAACTAGTATCTTTACTGCTGAGGCCTATGCCCTATTGTCGGCTGTGAAGCATATCAGGAAATGAAAACTCCAGAAATGAGTTATTTATGGACTCCCTTAGTGCTGTGAAGGCCTTGATGTCATTCTGTAACCACAAAAATCCGGTAAAGAATGAACTCTATTCCGCTCGGTGTAAAGCGTATATTGGTAACGAGCATGTCATCATAAGCTGGGTGCCAGGTCATAGGGGCATCGGAGGTAGTGTTCTGTCGGACCAGATGGCCACGTCAGTTGCGTCGCATTTTGTTAATCCCACCGCTGCAGTCCCTGTTACAGATCTGAAGCCCCTTTTGCAGAAGAAACTACGGAATCACTGGCAACGCCTGTGGGTCGCGGAAACAAATAATAAGCTCCACGTGATAAAGCCACATTTAGGATTCTGGCCCTCTGTAACAACATCACGGCGAACAGATGTCATGTTCTGTCGTCTCAGAGTAGGACACACATTTGGCACCCATAATTTTCTACTCTCCGGTAATGACACTCCAACCTGTGGTAGATGCGAGGAGAGGCTTACCGTCTTACACGTCCTCCTGGAGGGCCGGAACGCCGAATCTGAAAGAAAGAAACATTTTCCCTTAGCATACCGGCAGCACATCCCCCTTCATCCAGTAATGTTACACAGCCCAGAACCGCTATTTGACACCAACGCAGTCCTAAGTTATCTGAAAGATGTTGTGTTGCATCTTGTTAGCCCCACATGTTCGTAGCGTCTCCTCTCCTCAGAGGATGCCGCTGTGATAGTTCTTTCGTATAGCACATGCCTCTAGGCCCTTGGGTTTCAAGGGCTCTGGCGCGACAGGAGTGTCCCGGTAATTTTACCACCTCATATGTTTTCTATTTTGCATCATTCTCTTACGATGGATTTTAATGCTCATAGAACACGTCGTTTTGTCATCGACATAATCTTATTACAGAAAGATTTTACGCACTCTAGAGCGACTAATTTTAAGGCCCCTTTACAGCCGCGCTGCACCAACTTCATAGATCTCATACCTACATTGCAAGCTCATCACCGCGGACCTGGCGCTCCTTGGCCATAGGCCCTTGCGCCAATAAGAACCATTCATTCATTCATTCATTCAACTTTGAGGTGTGCAGGCCAGCCCGCACAACAGCATGCGTTACCACCAGATGACGTAGTGCGAATTGGTCGACGTGAACTCAACGCGATGGCGCCCATAGCTTTCTGTTCGCGTAGCCCTGATGCTACCCCTTTTCAGTTCCCCTCGTAGAAGACATTATTCGACAGGAAGTGGAAAGCCTTGGCATGCGTTCTGTTCGTTCTGACCCCAGCCCCAGATCCAACGAAAACCCTTCTACTATTTTCGCTCCAACATAACGCTTCTCTCCCCGTTATTGCAACCCGGCTGAGTGGAGAACCGCGGATGACCAGCCGTTAGGCTTCACCTGTCGCCGCACTGGCCATGTCGCCAGATACTGTCCCAAATCGTCGCCGTCAACACCTCGCACGCCGACCAACCTGAGACGTTTTAATGAAATGCCCGCAATGTTTCGCCCACCGCCGAATCTAACAGCGCCGACAACTCTGCTAGGAACACATGGTACAGTCGCTCATCATCGCCGCGCGGACCGCAGTCTCGCTCAGCGCAAATGCGTCGCCTATCTTGCCGTTCGCCGCAACCACATCGCGTTTCGTCCCCTGTGGCGTTTCGCCGCACCCTTTCGGAAAACATGGAAATGCAGCCCTCGGAGGTGGCGCTGCATTGCCCACTACTGCAGGGAATACTCTGTCTATGCCCACAAAGACAAGTGTAATGGACGTCAAAAGAGACGGCGTACCTGCTCAAGCACTCGTCCACACTGGAGCCAACGTGTTTGTGACGACTGCCAGCCTACGTAGGCGTTTAAAGAAGGTCCTCTCCCCAGCAGCTCCCCGAGTGCTTCGTGTTGCCGACGACGGCGTGCTGTTAGTACTTGGAAGTTTTACTGCGCGTGTAAGTATAGCCGGCCGCGCAACTTTTGTTCTCTTTGCTGTGATCGACAACTTCCCTCACGACATTATCCTTGGATTGGACTTTTTTGTCCCATCATTCCGCTCTCATCGACTGCGCAAGCGGCATTCTTCAGTTGGAACTGCCTCATGTTGCCGATGCTGGGAGTACCGCTCCACCGCACTTGTGTTCGCTTCAAGATTTGCGTCTGTCACCTGAGGCAGTCACTTACGGCGCTTTGACCCCGCAGCCACAGATTCCTGACGGTGAGTATGTCTTCGCCCCACCATCGACATGCTTTTGAACCGGAACATTGCTCTTCCGCATACGCCGGTGACGATTACTCAAAACAACGTCATTCTTCCGCTTCTGAATTTCAGCGTGTGCATTTAGGTGCTTCCAGCCGCCATGTTCTTGGCAAGCATTTCGAATTGTTTCGAATTTCACATTGAAAGTCTGAATGCCGAGAGCGGTTCCTCAGCACCAATTGCAGATCACAGCTGCTTCCCTACCGGATGATATGGCGAAGATGACTGATCCTGACCTCACTTCTGCACAGGCCATGGACATACTAGCTTCGTACCTTCACATCTTTGATTTCGGCGACAAGCCTTTAGGACAAACATTTGTTGTTCACCACCGTATCAACACTGGAGACACGAATCCTATTCGTCGACGATCCTATCGTGTATCGCATGCTGAACGTCGAGTAATTCAATAAGAAGTGTACAAAATGCTCCGCAAAGGGATCATCGAGCCATCAGCCAGCCCACGGACTTCGCCTGTCGTCCTTGTGAAAACAAAAAAGATGATACCTGGTGTTTTTGCGTCGATTATCGCCACTTAAAGAAGATCACCCGAAAGGACGTCAATCCACTACCACGCCTCGCTGACGCCTTGGACTGCTTGCACGGAGCTAAATACTTCTCGTTCATTGACCATCGATCCGGTTACTGGCAGATTTCAGTTGATGAAAGGGACCGCGAGAAGACGGCCTTCATTACGCCGGAGGGTTTAAATCAGTTCCAAGTCATGCCCTTTGCCCTATGCAATGCTCCAGCGACATTCGAACGTATGATGGACACTGCTTTGTGAGGGTAGAAATGGACCACCTCTCTCTGTTACCTTGACGACGTTATTGTTTTGTCCTCCACGTTAGCCAGCCACCTTACCCGAATCGCTGCCATTCTTGCGGTCTCCCGAAAAGCCGGCCTCCAACGGAATTCTACGAAGTGTCAAGACGGGCGCCGTCAGATTACCGTGTTGGAACACCTCATTGACGCATCCAGTGTCCAACCAGATCCTGAAAACTTTCGCGCCGTACGCAGTTTCCCTGTGCTACGTTCTGCTTCTGACGTGCGCTGCTTCGTTTGCCTGTGTTCTTACTTTCGCTGTTTCGTCTAAAACTTCGCCGCCGTTGCTCGGCCTTTGGCAGATCTTCTAAAGGAGAACACGCCGTTCTCATGGGGCCCTGAGGAAGCTCACGCGTTCGGCGCTCTCACCGGGTTTCTGACCTACTCTCCCATACTTGCCCACTTTGATCCATCTGCACCGATCGAAGCCCACACTGACGCAAGTGGCCACGGCATCGGCGCTGTTTTTTCCAAAAAGCAGAATGGTACCGAGTGCGTGATAGCTTACGCCATCCGCCTGCTGTCACATGCTGAAAGAAATTACTCCATCACCGAGCGGGAGTGTGTGGCTTTAGTTGGTGCTGTCGCCATGTTCCGGCCATAGTGGGCGCGGGAGTGGCAACAGCACCATGGCTCACCTCCCGCATTTTGGCACTTCGCAGGCATTCTTAGCATCCTTTCTTCTGTGGTCGGCGCTTGCCTCTGATGACGTAGCTGGCCGTTCCAAATATGCTGCACCACCAGACGAACCCGCCGGCCATCACTTCCCAGACTACTCCCTACTGAACCCATCCGGACTGCCCTGCCCAATCTACTGCGCATCTACGTCATCAACGGTGACGTCAGCCCCTGGTGCCTACTTAAACTCCCGGCCATTCGACACCGTCTTCAGTGGGCGCGGGAGCGGCAACAGCATCATGGCTCACCTCCCGCCTTTTGGCACTTCGCAGGCATTTCTGGCATCCTTTCTTCTGTGGTCGGCGCTTGCCTCTGATGACTTAGCTGACCGTTCCAAATGTGCTGCACCACCAGACGAACCCGCCGGCCATCACTTCCCAGACTACTCCCTACTGAACCCATCCGGACTGCCCTGCCCAATCTACTGCGCATCTACGTCATCAACAGTGACGTCAACCCCTGGTGCCTACTTGAACTCCCGGCCATTCGACACCGTCTTCAGTGGGCGCGGGAGTGGCAACAGCATCATGGCTCACCTCCCGCCTTTTGGCACTTCGCAGGTGTGTAAGCGTTTTTCCCTGTACGCTAGAAAAAGCGATGATCTCTACTTGCTGCTACTTCCACGCCCACACGTGCTTTGTGATACTATTTGCGAATGTTTCCATATGTCTGTGTTATTACTTTGCTGCGGCGACATTGAAACTAATCCTGGGCCTACCACGGGTTCAGAGTATCTTCTTGATACACAGACGCTACCTGATGAACCCTCGGAACAAATGGCCGTCCTTTTCCAGCTTCTGAAAGACGTTCAATTGCGATCGGCTCAGTCCTCGAAGCATCAGACAGAATTGGTTGCTGATGGTAAAGCAATCAAAGCCAGCCAAAAAAATATTGAAAGCAAGATTCGCTGCATCCAAGAAAGACTGGATGCTCTTGAAGATCAAGCTAATTCACTAGATCAGCTTAAGGAACACGTCACAGGTCTCCAGAAATCTGTAGCGACGTGCAACACTCAGCTTGTTTCCTTGCAATCTGGGTTCAACGACCTAGAGGACAGATCGCGAAGAAACAATTTAATTTTTCATGGCATCCCTGATTCTCGTGAATCATGGGAAGATTCTGAGGCCCACATCATTAACGCGCTAGCAACTATAATCGGCAGTCTACCCGACACGGCAATTGAACGCGCTCATCGTCTCGGTTCCTATTCACCCGATAAATGCCGCCCCATTATAGCGAAATTCAGCAACTACAAAGTAAAGGAAAAGGTGCTTTCCGCGCGTAAGCTCCTAAAAGATAAAGACATCACGATCTGTGATGACTACTCACCTGCCACCGCCATATCTGAAGTGAACTGATTTCCTTTGCAAAACAGTTACCGGGCAAACCCCTGTTTCATCTTCGATACAACAAATTAGTTGTAAACAAGAAGCAGTACACGTACGATCCCGTTACAGACAGCGTGACAGAGTGCACGTCACAACACACGCGTGCTAACACCGAACCGCGTACTGCGCCACCTAATCTTCGATAGGGAAGCGTGAGGGGCAGTGGAAGTCACTTATATCCCGTATCTGTCCCTTTCACTAACATTCGAAGCATCAATAACAAACGCGACTCATTCACTTCCGCAGTCGACACGTTTAACCCAGATATTATTGCACTTACCGAAACTTGGCTGCACCCGCATATTAGAGACCACGAAATCTTCTCTACCGCCCATGGCTTCGCAGTTTATCGCTGCGACCGTACGTTACGTCAAGGTGGTGGTGTTCTTCTGACAATTAATAAACACCTACACTCTCAACCCATTACTATTGCTACTAACTTGGAGATAGTCTGGGCAATTATCGAAATAAACTACGTAAAAACTATAATGGGCGTATGTTATCGCGCTCCTACTGACGTTGCCTCCTTTGCTAACGAATTACAAGACACAATTAATATCGTCGTAACACAGCTATCCTTCCTTACCCTTGTTTCTACTGGGTGACTTCAACGTTCCAAACATAGTCTCGCATAGTGAACCTATCGTGATACAACCGTTCTCCGCGTTAGCAAAAGATTTTCTTGACTTTTGCGCGCTGTTCTCTTTCAATCAACTGATAACCCAGTCCACCAGAATCACACCGCAAGTCGCTAACACCCTTGACCTTCTGTTAACAACACGACCCGATTTTATTCCGAACACTACTTACTTGGCATGCTTAAGCGATCACTCCCTTATCCATTTCAACATCAACATTTCACGTCCGAAATCAGAAAAAAAGATCAAGACAACTCACGACTATAAGAAAGCTGACTTTGAATCAATTAACAACGAGCTCTGTATATTCCTTGATACTTTCCTGACTGATTTCGATAACCGCAGTGTTCAATTGAACTGGAATATGTTTGTTACTAAAATTCGTGAACTAACAAGAAAATTTATCCCTACCTACACGCTTTCCTGTAATGATAACGCTCCCTGGTACAACACCCACATTAAGCACCTTTCAAGCAAAAAGAAACGTTCGTACAGACTAGCCAAAACATCTGGAAACGCTCAAAGATGGGCAGCTTACAAACACGCTACATATAACTACATAACAGCGCTTAAACAAGCTAAAGATTACTTTTTAAATAACACATTGCCGTCCATGCTAACTACTGACACGAAAAAGTTCTGGCGCACTATTAACCCAAAACATGACGACGCCATAACCCTTGTCGATAGCACCGATACAGCAATTGCCCCTGCCGATTGCGCATCTGTATTAAATGACGTTTTTGCGCGTAACTTTTCTAAACACGCTCATGTAACACGCCCAACTACACTATCTTACGACTACGCCGCAATGCACCCTTTAATAATCGAACCCGTTGGCGTAGAAAAAATAATCGCCTCATTGAAACTCTCATCCGCTCCTGGCTGTGACTTAATTAACGCTAAGTTTCTAACAAACACTAGCACATATTGTTCCATTATTCTTGCAAAGATTTTCCAGCAATCACTTGACGATGGTTCACTGCCTGCTGATTGGAAGGTGGGGAAGGTGATTCCACTCTACAAAACAGGTACTAAACATTACCCACTGAACTATCGGCCTATTTCCTTAACGAGTGTACCATGCAAAATTATCGAGCATGTTCTGTCTTCTCATATTGCGAACTTCTTAGAAGAAAACTCCTTTTTTATGAGTTTCAACACGGCTTCCGCAAAACATACTCATGTGACACCCAACTAGTATCATTCACGCATAAACTAAACCTATTGCTTGACCACTCTTCAGTTGCAGATCTAATTTTTTTGGACTTCGCAAAAGCATTCGATAAAGTGTGCCATAGCTTATTGATCTACAAACTGCAACAACTAAACCTTGAGCCTAAAATTCTGTACTGGCTCGAAGTTTTCCTCACTAACCGTTCACAGTTCGTTTCACCGAACGAAGTAACATCTAATCTGAGTCGTGTTTATTCAGGTGTACCTCAAGGCTCCGTGCTTGGACCCCTCCTATTTCTCATATATATTAACGACTTACCTTCCTGTGTTTCATCTCAAATTCACCTATTTGCTGACGACTGCGTAATTTACACCCAAATAACTCGCGACGAGGATGTTACCAGGCTTCAAGCTGACCTTAACGCCATTTCTGCATGGTGCAATTCATGGTTAATGGAACTAAACGTTAACAAGTGTAAATTCATGCGTGTATCTCGAACTACCAGTGAACCACCTGTGTTCTCCCTTAATAACACTCCATTAGAATTGGTAACAACTTACAAGTACCTTGGCCTTCACATCACCTCTGATCTTACTTGAAATACCCACATCACCCATATTATAAGTAACGCTAACAGAATGCTAGGTTACTTACGGCGCAACGTTTCCAAAGCACCTTCTTCCTTAAAATTAATCCTCTATAAAACTCTAATACGACCTAAACTTGAGTACGCTGCTTCAATCTGGGATCCAGGTCAAGTAAACCTAATACACTCACTGGAAATGGTTCAGAATAACCCTACTCGTTTCATTCTTTCTAACTATAATAGAACCGCGAGTATCAGTGCCATGAAATCTAGCCTTAACCTACCGTCCTTGTTATCACGTCGAAAATTGTTCCGTTTGTGCCTTTTTCACAAATTATTTCATCACCCGCTGCTACGTAGCAAACTTATTTCTCCGCCTCCGTATGTATCAACCAGACTAGACCACATTCATAAGGTGGACATTTCATTTTGCAGACCCAACGCTTTTTTGCAGTCATTTGTACCACGCACTTCCAATGAGTGGAATCACCTCCCCGCCTCGATAGCCACTAACGCAGATCACCAATTATTCAAGAATGTGATAGCTAACACTGTATAACTAGGAACCTTTTTTTTAATATTGTTCAACCTGTACTCACAAATGCCTTAGCTAACATTGTATATCTAGGTGCCATTTGTTAAATAGTTTTGTTTATACTTATTTATATACATAATTTTCTGCACTAACAACTCCTGTTTGTTGAATTTACCCGTTTTTGCTTGTAACCACTCCCCTCTATAATGCCGTAATGGCCCTGAGGGTATAATAAATAAGTAAATAAATAAATAAATATTTTTGTACAGCCGAACGTTTTCGGTCATTACAGACAACCACGCACTCTGCTGGCTGTCTTCCCTCCGGGACCCCAAAGGCCGGCTTGGTCGCTGGGCTTTGCAGCTCAAGGAATTTTCATTTGTTGTCGACTACAAATCTGGACGTCTGCACAAGGACGTTGGTTGCCTCTCGCGTCACCACGTGGATCGTCCCGATCTTGTTGCGCATGATCCGGTGACCTGCGTGATGGCTTTGACTGACATGATCGACATTCGTGCTGACATCCTTACAGTCCATCATCGCCTGAGGTCAATCTGGAAGCACGGACAACAGGTACCGCATGTTCGTGCTGCATGACGGCATCCTCTACCGCCGCAATATCAACCCTGACGTCCCTGACTCGCTCCTTTTCCTTCCACGTCATATGCAATCCGTCGTACTCGAACAACTTCACGATGCACCGACGGCGGGACACCTTGAAGTTTTGCGTGCATACGGGCGCGTACAACGCCCATTTCCTCAAGTATACGCATCCTCAAGTTAGACGTCGACAGGCATCTGACTTGAGGATGCATCAAAGTGTAGCGGCGAAACATCGTAATTGACGTCGTTAATTTGGCTTTGGAGATCATGAGGCCCTGTGTAGCGAGAGAGAAGCTTCTGGGAGAGGCCAACCCGCCGATATGGTGACCAGAGGAGCAGCCAAGCACCTGGTGTGAACTTAACATCGCGATGGCAGCAGTCCTATAATTCTTTCTGCACATGCTGCGAGGCTAATAAGCGAGATTAGATGACTTGACGTGCCATGCAAGCGTGATCGATGACTTCGCGAGCGTACTCAGTTGCAACATGTGGCAGAGAAGGGAGGATGGTGTCAAACGGCAGTGTGGGGTCATGACCATACAAGAGATAAAAGGGTGAATATCCTGCGGTGTCATGCGAGGACGAGTTGTACGCGAACGTCACGTAAGCCAGCGTGGCGTCCCAGTGGTGGTTATCGTTGGAGACGTACATCGACAGCATCTCTGTGATTGTTCGGTTGAGACGTTCCGTAAGACCGTTCGTTTGTGGGTGGTAGGCGGTGGACAGCTCGTGCTCAGTGGCACAAGAGCGCGGGAGGGCGTCGACAACTCGAGACAGGAACGAGCGGCAGCAATCTGTAACTGTTGAGGAGCACCGTGCTGGAGAATGACGTCGTGAAGGAGAAAATCGGTGACGTCAGTTGCGCAACTAGTCGCCAACGCCTTCGTTATCGCGTAGCGTGTCGTGTAATCAGTAGCGACAGCGATCCACTTGTTCCCTCTTGTCGTTGTCGGAAAAGGGTCAAGCAGCTGAAGCCCTATGCGAAAGAACGGGTCAGAGGGAACTTTAATGGGATGGGCTCGTCCGACAGGTGCTAGGGGTGATTTCTTCCGGCGCGGACACAATTCGCAAGTTGGGACATAATGACACACAGAGCGGTAGACACCCGGCGAGAAGAAGCGGTGTCGTACGCGGTCGTATGTACGCAAAACTCCAAGGTTTTCCGCCGTCGGTGCATCGTGAAGTTGTTCGAGAACGGCAGGTCGCAGATGACGAGGAAAGTCAAGCAGGAACTCAGGGCCATCAGGGTTTTTATTGCGGCAGTAGAAGATGCCGTGATGCAGCACAAACAAGCGGCACGTGCCGTTGGAGATGCCATATTGCACTCAGGCGATGATGAACTATAAAAATACGTCGCATTCTTGTCCAGCGCGCATGTCGGTCATGTCAGTCAAAGCCATCACGCAGGTCACCGGACCATGCGCTACAGTATCGGGAAGATCCATGGGGTGACACGAGAGGCAGTCAGCGTCCTTGTGGAGGCGTCCAGCGGACATTAAATGAGAATGGACATTAAATGAGAATTCCTGGAGCCGCAAATCCCAGCGACCAAGCCGTCCAGTCGGGTGCCGGAGGGAAGGCAGCGAGCAGAGTGTGCGGCAACCGAAAACGTGAGGCCGTACAAATATTGCGGGAACTTCGCGACCGCCCAAACTTAAGCCAAGCACTCCCGCTCGGTGATGGAGTAATTTCTCTTGGCAGGTGACAAAGGCGGCTGGCGTAAGCTATCACGCACTCGGTACCATTCTGGTGTTGGGCGAGAATAGCGCCGATGCCTTGGCCACTTGCGTCAGTGTGGACTTCGGTCGGTACACGCGGATCAAAGTGGGCAAGTATGAGAGGGGGTGGCCATAAACCCGATGAGAGCGGCGAACGCGTGAGCCTGCTCTGGGCCTCATGAGAATTTCGTGTTCTTAATTAGAAGATCCGCCAATTGCGGAGCAACGTCGGCGAAATTTTTGACGAAACGGGGAAAGTAAGAACACAAGCCAACGAAGCAGCACATGCCAGAAGCAGAACGTGGCACAGGGAAACTGCGTAGGGCGCGAACTTCTTCCGGATGTGGTCGGACACCGGATGTGTCAACGAGGTGTCCCAACACGGCGAATTGACGGCACCCGTATTGACACTTCGTGGAGTTCAGTTGAAGGCTCACTTTTCGCAAGACCGCAATAATTGCAGCGAGTCGGGTTAGGTGGCTGCCGAACGTGGGAGAAAAAACACTAATGTCGTGAAGGTAACAAAGACAGTTGGTTCATTTGTAGCCCCGCAGAAGAGAGTCCATCATACGTTCAAATGGCGCTGGAGAATTGCATAGGCCAACAGGCTTAACTTTGAACTGATATATGCCATCCGGCGTGATGAAGGCCGTTTTCTCGTGGTCCATGTCATCAACTGAAATCTGCCAGTAGCTGGATCGAAAATGGATGGACGAGAAGTATTTAGCTCCACTCAAGCAGTCCAAGGTGTGAGCGATGCGTCGTAATGAGCAGACGTCTTTTCACGTGATCTTGTTTAAGTGGCGATAATCCACAGAAAAACGCCAGGTACCATCATCCTTTTCCACAAAGACGACACGCAAGGCACAAGGGCTGGCCGATGGCTCGATGACCCCTTTGCGGAACATTTTCTCCACTTCTAATTAGATGACTCGACGCTCAGCATGCGATACACTATACGGGCGCCGACGAATAGGATTCGTATCTCCAGTGCTTATATGGCGGTGAACAGCAGATGTTTGGCCTAATGACCTGTCGCCTAATTCAAGCAGGAGTCGTATGTCGGTGGCCTGTGCACAGGTGGGGTCAGGTGCAATGATTTTCGCGAAGTCATGCGTTAAGCAACCAGAGTTGTCAGCTGCACTTGGCTCTAATAAGCCACTTTCGGCATTCAGACTCTCAATGTCAAATTCGCAACCACTAGAAACGCTGGTCAAGAACATGCCGGCTGGAAGCACTTGAGGGCAGATGCTGCAATTAAGAAGCGGTAGTACGACGTTGTTATTTATAACCGTGACCAACGTATGCGGAACTGCAACGCTCCGGTTCAAAAGCTCGCCGATGATGGGGTGAAGCACATTTACCGTCGCGAACCTGCGGCTGGGTGGTTAAAGACGCACATATTGAAACGAGCACAAGCGCGGTAGGGCGGTACTACGAGCATCGGCGACTTGAGGCAGTTCCAACTGAAGAACGCCGGTCACGCAGTCGATGAGAATAGAATGAGCGGATAAAAAGTCCAATCCAAGGATAACGTCGTGAGGGCAGTTGTATATCACAGCAAAGAGGAGAGAAGTAGGGCGGCCGGCCATATTTAAACGCGTAGTAATCATTCCAAGAACAACCAGCACGACGCCGTCGGCCACACGAAGCATTCGGGCAACTGCTGGGGTGAGGACCTTCTTCAAAAGTCTACGTAGGCTAGCACTCATCCCGGAAACGTGGGCTCCAGTGTCTACGAGTGCTTGGACAGGTGCGCCGTCTATTTTAACGTCAATTCTGCTTCCCCTTGTGGGAACAGAGACATGATTTGCTGCAGTAGTCGGCAATGCAGCACCACATCCGCTGGCTGCATTTCCTAGTTTTCCGAAGGGGTGTGGCCAAAAGCCACAGGGGACAAAAAGCGACGTGGCTGCGACGAACGGGAAGATGGGCGACGTGTTTGCAGGGAACGAGACTGGTGTCCGCGTGGCGATGGTGAGCGGCTGTACCGCGTGTTCCGAGCAGAGTTGCCGGCGGGTATTTGTGGGTATTTCCAACAAAATGGCTCAGGTTGGTCGACGTGCGAGGTGTTGAGGGCCACGAGTTACGACAGTATCGGGCGACATGAACAATGTGGCGACAGGTGAAGCATATCGGCTGCTCGTCCGCATATCTCCACTCATTCGGGCTGCGGTAACGTGGAGAGAAGCATCGGAGTGGAGCGAAAACAGTAGAAGGGCGTTCGCTAGCTCTGGGATTGGCGACAGCACACACAGGCTGTAAACTAACGTTTCCTAGTTCCTGGTGAACGATGGCTTGTACGAGGGGAACTGAAAATGTGGGAGCATCAGGGCTATGCGAACAGAGAGCTGCGGGCGCCATCGCATCTAGTTCCCGTCTAACGATTAGCACTAAGTCCTCTAATGACGATGCATGCTGCTGTGCTGGGTGATCTTCACGCGTCGAAGTTGCGGCAGTACTGGGAAGTTTGGCGAATGGAAGCAAGACGCGTCTGCTCATGGCCTGCTCGAATTGTCGGCACTCTAATGATTGCGTCAAATCTAGAGCAGCTCTTGCAAATCAGCAGAATAAACACGTCGTCAGCAATGTCCTCAAGCACGTGGCCGACCTTCTCAGCCTTTTTGATGTCGTGATCGGCATTACGACAAAGTGCCAGCACGTCCTGGATGTACGAGACATAGGACTCCGTGGGGGATTGGCCACGAGAGGCCAATCCCCGCTTTGCGGCAATTTTACGGCTGGCTGGTTTACCTAACGACTCTGTCAATTTCTCTTTGCATTGGTTCCAGCTGCTTAGCTCGTCTTTGTGGTTTTCGCACCACACCTTTGCCCTGTCTCTTAGGTAGAACAACAGGTTAGCTAGCACAAGCGTAGGGTCCCATCTGTTGATTGCACTCACGCGATCATACATGGCCACCCACTCTCCCATCCTTGGGTTGCGCAACGACAACCGAAGGTGACAGCGACATAGCTGGCGACGGCGACGTCGGAGGCGGCAACGACGTTGATCCCCGTTCTTACTGTCATTCATGGTGCGGACGGTGATGTGACGTCCACTGCGGAGTTCTGTTTCCAGCCGTGGTACCGCGTACCTCACACCAACATGTTACGGAACTGATGCGAGTATATAAAAACTATATTTACAATGTTTATACAGGATGAGTCAGAATAGCAAAGATGAGTGATCACCAACAACACGCAGTAGCCTGCGTCTCCGATCTTCTTCTTCCTCTCTTTTCTCTCATCCTTCCGTAAAAATATCAAAGGTGGCCTCTGGCTTCGTGTGTAATTTTAGCAACGCTTCACTCTGATCAGCAGTAAGGTCAGGACTTATCACGGAAGCAAGGGCAGATGAAGCAGATTTGCCGTGTTGAGGAAGGGCTTGTGAGGCGGCAACAGGAAGCAGGGAGACTGGTTGGGTGTGCACATATCAGGGCACCCCTTATGAAAATGAACCATGAGTTTCTGTAGAGGACGTGATGTGTTCCTAAGGTGACATCAGACATTCATAAGAAATGCATAGTCTAATGTTTTTTGGCATCACAAGTACATCAAAGACTCAAATGACAATGCGCCTTAGGATTTCTGATGAGAGGAGTGTACAGCTTTTTTTGTGTTATTGCTAATCTCAAAGTACATCATATATGAATGTGTACGATGCCAAGTCGTGAAGAATTCTTTGTGATGCGATGGCTCATGAGCCGCAAAATCCGGCATTGTCGGCGTGAGCACTCGATGTACAAAGAGGTTACAATCTCTCAACCTTTCATGGGAGTCGAACACACTACCTTTGGCGGCAATTAAGGCTACGAAACCACGATCTTAGGTGCTGATTAAGGCACCGTTAAATAAGACAGTTATTGAAGATATGGTTAATTAATGCACTCGAACGCACGTACGACTCTTAGTGGAAGTCGAAGCCTGTTAATTAATATGTTATTTAAGGCGCAGCTGATTCTTATGTTGTTAAGACACTCGTACCCACGACCCTTGGTGCTTATGAAGGCGCTGTTAATTAATGCGCAGTTAAGATGCAGTTATTTGGGGCACTCCAACCCACGACCTTTGTTAATGATGACGATGCTAATTAAGGTACAGTTAATTACGATCTAAGAATTAAGTCACTCGAACACATTACCTTGTGTGGGAATCGAACCCACGACCATTGTTGTTAATAAAGGTGATATTAATTGAGGTAATGTTAATTAAGATATAGGCAATTAACACCCTCGAATCCGCAATCTTATGTGTTATTGAAGGCGGTGTTAATTAAGGCGCAGTTATGATACAGTTATTTGAGGCACTCGAACCTACGGCCTTTGTTAATGAAGATGGTGCTAATTAAGGCACAGTTAATTAAGATCTAGCAATTAAGTCACTCGCACCCAGTACCTTGGGTGCGAATCCAACCCACAACCTTTGTTGTTAATGAAGGCGATGTTAATTAACGTACTGTTAATTAATATAGTCAGTTAAGGCATTCGATCCCACGGCGTTTGTTGTTAAAGGTTATGTTAATTAGGCATATTCAATTAATATATAATTACTGAAAGCACTCGAACCCATGATCTTGTGTAGGAGTTGTGCCCACGAACTTTGTCGTTAATGCAGGCGATGCTAATTAATATACAGGTAATTAAGATATAGTTGATGAAAGCACTCGCACACATGACTATTGGTGGGAGTCCAACCCGTGACCATTGGTGTTAATGATGACGATGTTAAGTAAGGAACCGATAATTAGGATACAGTTAATTAAGACACTCGGACTCTTGGCCTTTGGTGGAAGTGGAAGGTTCCGATTCATCGTTAGGGACAGTGTAAGAGACAAAAATGATGAAAACGATATAACAGAGCGTGAGCGCTGAGTATTCAGGAAACGCTTCCGATATATCAGGGCTAGGCACAAAACAACGACGTCATTTTCTTTCCTTTTTAAAGAGCACTGTAAGATGGTGTTACCCCGTTATCACATTTGGTAAACAGTGCAATCCTATAGCGTATGCCTTGTTCTGAGCAGTTTGATTTTTCGGATGTGTTACTAGTCTTTAAGTGGCAAACCGACAATTGTGCAGATTGACATGATCATGACATGGAAAACTGCGCGTAAAAAATTATGGGGTTTTACGTGCGAAAACCACTTTCTGATTATGAGGCACGCCGTAGTGGAGGACTCTGGAAATTTCGACCACCTGGGGTTCTTTAACGCGCACCTAAAGCTAAGTACACGGGTGTTTTCGCATGTCGCCCCCATTGAAATGCGGCCGCCGAGGCCGGGATTCGATCCCGCGACCTCGTGCTCAGCAGCCAAACACCATAGCCACTGACCAACCACGACGGGTAAAAAGAAAAAAAGAAAAAGAAAAAAGAACTGCGCGTAAGCGTCTATTTGCTGGAACGCACTGTAGTACTTGGTTGAAAGCACATCGTACGCCAGCGCACATTTCTGGCGTATACCACGTAGGACAAATGCACGCTACCGAGACGTGTGGGTTTTTCGAGGAATCTTCGTGGATAGCACGATCAACACAGAAGGCACGAGCGACAGGAGTGCAACCCGCGCACATTAAACGCACTAACACGAAAGCAAGATACGGACGACAGGGGCGTAAGCTGCGCCACACGAGCAGATTTGATGCTATCCGACTGACACTGTTGCAACTGGCACTAAAACATTGCACACTGCAAATGTGTCCCTCGGAGATCACTTCGACGATGTCTGAGGCCATATAGTTGATGTTAACGACAGCAGGAAGTTATTTAAATTGAAGTGACGGTGCAGGTAGCACGGGTGCAGCGAAATGCGTAATTCACGGGTTTTATGAGAGGTAACCGAAGCGAAAATCGTTCGAATAACGTCACAGCAACGGCTTTCTATAGGGTTAACATTTTCAGATCTCGAAGGCCATGCTTTTGCTGGCTGCAGATAGCAGAAGCGATTCAAATTGAAAATGCGTTATAGAATTTCTTTCTATGCCAAAATATAGCTTACAATATAGACTTATCTGCGGTTCTGTTTGTCTTGCAACAGCTATGCGCAATTAGGCAGCCGCACAAATCCTCAGATGACGCTTCCCGAGGCATTGGCCGGACCAAACAGACCTGTTGGTGGCGCCACCCACCATCCCATTTCCAATCCAATCCAATTCAATCAGTCTGTCGCTCTGTTTACGAGTCGGTCGGGCGTGCGAGCTGCAACGATGTGCTTGTTTGATCATGTGTTTTCGTGTTTGCTGTAACGAAATATGGCTTAGTTCGCGTGCGCATAAGTGCCACAGACAGCTTGTGTCTCGCTGCAAACTCGCCGTGTGCGTGGCGCGCCAGCCAAATGTGGACCAACGATGTTCATGCCGTGGAGTGCGTTCCCTGTGTCTCTGGTTGTCGTGGAAAGTTATGTGGACGTCGCGAAGAAATAATGCGTATTGTTAGCGTGCCACTGCTCCTCCACTATTCACCGGTATGTCTGCTGGGAGTAACATCGAAGCATCGGCAACTTGGAGGGTGCTTTTAGACCGCGTCGTGCCAATCAAAAGGTGAGTAACCGTGCTTGCTAACTACACACGTGTTGTGCGTGCTTCTCGGTGTGGGCATAGGGTGCCTTGCGAACGTAGAAAAGAGAACTCCCACGACAACAGTGAAACCTATGTCGATGCTTGCTAGGTGTCAGAGTTTAGTTGCGCGAATTTATCGCCATAATGCGGAATTGAAAATCTTGATAAGCGTTTTCTTCTGATGAGAAAGATTAAGTTCGGAAATAATCGTGTTCATCATGCGCGCTTGTGCGTGAGCTCCCGCATTTCTGCTGAAGTCGCATAATAACGACTCATCTACCTCTTGACCGATTCTCACTGCAATGGCGTTTCCTCGCTTATAAATGATTCGACGTTGTAGATCATCTCTGCTTACGAAGTTTTCGATTTAGGAGTAGTAGTAGGAGAAAAAAAATTAAGCAATCACAGCGTGCTACTAGTACAGGTTTGTTTTGAAGGGGTGTTGCCATAACTTTGACGTAACTAAACGTTACAAGGGATAGTTACTTAAAGTCATGAAAGAAACTCTAGAATCGTTATGTAAACAAACATTCATGTAATGCGCTGCTGCTGCTGCTGCTGCTGCTGCGTGTGAAATTTTGCCTTGTTGAAGGGGTCCCCGTTATCGTGACATTCATCAGTGACTTCGACTTTGTGCTCTGTTGCCACCCTGCACCAGTGCAGGCATTGTTTTCGTGACTGTTTTTACATGCTCCTTGCATGTGTTCACGATGTGATGGTCTTATTCTGCCACAGCTATAAGTTAACACAGAATTCTCTTTGTAGTGGTGAAGCCGTGACCCACAACAGTGTCCACATAACCCGTGGCCATGGCTGCAGCAGCACGGCATGTAATCTGGATGGACATATCAGGTATACTTTAAGTGTACGTGTTCACAAAAGTGGGCTTCGGTATCATTAGTGGATAAGTGTATCGACATATTACTTAATGAATCTTGCTAAATAGGCTAAATTTTTATGCAACTTTATTCCACTTGCTGCTTATTTGTGTTTGTAGACATTATGCACACGTAATCTTGTTCTGTTAAAACTACACCTCGCATTTCCTAACGTTTAGTATTTTTCTCGCATCAATTGCTTGGCTGCAAGTCCATTTTATTTTTGCCTATTACGCAGTATGTTTCTTTTTTATTTTGGTTTTATTTGTTTGGAACTGTTTCTTATGTTGTAGCATATATTTCCCTGTTTTCCTTTCTGCTTATGATACACACATGTGCTGTTTTTGTCCATGTAAGAATTCGAAGTGTAGTGTGCCATATATGTCACAGGTCTAAGCACGAAGTGTGCATACCATTGTTTAACATTGATATTTACAATTATGTCTGTATTGTTCTCAGAATAACTGTCACTGGGAAATACACATTTGATGAACTCGAATTTCTTGAAATGAAATAGGAAGGCCAGTATTCATTGTGCTGCAGTTACTTAAGTAGTGAGGTCTTTTCTGGTAAGCTTTCTATTTTTTCTCTCACTTTCTTCGTATTCTTTTCTTTGCAAGCTGCCCCTATTTATGCTGGTAGGCTATGTAGCAGTTGTCAGTGTGTCTACTGCAGCAATGTCACAGCTAGTTTGCACTAGCTAGTGCATTTCTGAGAACCAGCTGTGTCCACTCGGCAAAACTTGTAGTGTCTATTTGAATTTGCCAATCAGTTCATGTAACTTTTCAGGACAAAATTTACGCAGCTAGGGAAGGGAGACCACGCAACATGACCTTGGCTAACAACTGACTGTTTAAGTTGTTGGAAGGACTAACAAAAATAGCACTTGTTGTCCACTTGTGTTGTGCACCAGTTAATTTGAGGGATGGCAGGAGTTGTAATACAAAGGCATAAAATCATGATAAATGGTGTTTGCATAAAAACAAGTAAGTGAATAGGCACACACTAATCTCTATCCCTTGTAATCTACAAAGGATGGCTTTCTTCATGCATTGATAATGGGGGCTGGCTCACACTTATTGTTATTTATGTGGTGCGCCTGACTGATTTCTCTTTCATCCATGGGTGAAAACAGATAAACAATCCTAATCCGGCCAGAAGCCCCATTGCGGATATGTGTGGCCAAGTCAGACGAGCATACTGGACTTTTGAGTGAAATATGGTAATCTCATAGGTACATATTTAGGCACCAGCCAGTCTGCGCTATGTACATTTGACCACATGTGAAAGGAATACAGTACAGTGCCTCTGACACGTACTGGACAAATTTGGTGCCACCTTTAACCAAGCAACCCTCGCTTGCCTCCTTGCCTTTCTCGATTCAATTTTCAATTCAATCAGTTCATGTAACTTTTCAGGACAAAATTTGTGCAGCGAGGGACGGGAGACCACACAACATGACTGTTGTGCATATGCTGCCTAATTTATTTTTGCTGGAAATATATGTGCATTGCAGTCCACAAGTGAATTGACAAAGGCACCCAGGCATTGGAGGCTTGCTTAGTTAAAGATACCCAAAATTTGTTTTGTATCTCTGAGGGGCTATGTAGGCTATTCTTTTGATCACGTGCATATTTAGTCCAATGTACATTGGGCACACTGACTAGCCGGTGCCTCAGCATGCGCCTAGGAGAGCACCATAATTCACTCAAAGGACCAGTGTGCTCGTCCCATTTGACCATGCATTGACACGACAAGCTCTGCACTAGATTTAGATTGTTTATCTGTTTCGTTCGTCTATGGCAACCGATTGATACAACAAAATCAGTGAGGAATACCACATCCAAAAGTGGGGCGTGTGTCAGTCAACGCTCATTATGATTGCATGACAAAGAGGAATACTAAATAATGACGTGGGATAGCAACCACCATGCTTATTTATTAAATTATTTTTATGCAAGCTTGTTTATCATGCTTCTACGCATTTGTTTTTCAACTTGTGCCCTCCCTCTGAAAGCAGCGCTCGGGTTTAAATGATTAAAAACACCAGACATGTTGGGGTGTATTTCTTGAATGGGATGTATGCCATCATTCAGGAGGCCAACACTTGCATGACATCATCATCATCATCATCAGCCTGGTTACACCCACTGCAGGGCAAAGGCCTCTCCCATATTTCTCCAACAACCCCGGTCATGTACTAATTGTGGCCATGCCGTCCCTGCAAATTTCTTAATCTCATCCGCCCACCTAACTTTCTGCCGTCCCCTGCTACGCTTCCCTTCCCTTGGAATCCAGTCCGTAACCCTTAATGACCATCGGTTATCTTCCCTCCTCATTACATGTCCTGCCCATGCCCATTTCTTTTTCTTGATTTCAACTAAGATGTCATTAACTCGCGTTTGTTCCCTCACCCAATCTGCTCTTTTCTTATCCCTTAACGTTACACCTATCATTCTTCTTTCCATAGCTCGTTGCGTCGTCCTCAATTTGAGTTGAACCCTTTTCGTAAGCCTCCAGGTTTCTGCCCCATAGGTGAGTACTGGTATGCATGACATGACATACCAGTACATACATGACATACATACATACATACATAGTACTATGTCATGAGGAGGTACATGACATACCTCCTCATGACATAGTAGGCTTGGAATGTATGAGAACTGTGCCCGTAGCTGATGCAAATATTCTGTAACGACTGGCACTTGGATGTCTCTGGGATGCATTGAGTTGCCCGTGCACAAACACTCCTACGCTCATTTCCAAGCCAAGTAATTAGTGAGATTTTCTCATTCACGCTAGCAATCCACAGACACTGCTGTCCTTTGTCAAGTGGAAACCGATACAGCTGAAGTAGTTCACGAAATGTACACACGCCACAGCTGATCCACGTTGCACGTTTTTACAGCCAAGAGCAATTTCTGCTTACTGTAGTTACTGCTCCACCCAAAGGCCACACAGTGGTTCCTCAACAACTTTGTGTGAACCGACCCCACATAAATTTTTCGCAGAACTAACTATAACATCTCCAGATCGTTCTGCAGCAAGTGATACAGCGTGTATTTCTGTGGTTGATTGCCAAGTATTATAAATTTTCTGTCCTTTCTTCCATGCAGGGTACACGTGCACTTACTTCAAGATGACGACACTCCACCTCAAGAACAGCCTCTCCTCAGTGATAAGTAGCGAGATTAAATGAAAGGAAAATATCACATCCGTAACGAGACTGATACTGTGTTTTCCTTCCATTTAACCTCCTTCTGCATTTCAGGAAGCATTGATATGCCCAATAAATGTTTTTGGTAAATATCTTTCTTTGAGTAATGTCTAACATGCAGCATATGTAGGGCCCATGTACATGTTGTCAAAAGTGCTGCATCTTCGCTGGACATACATACATGCATACAGGCTGCATATATCAAGCACCAAAGACAGTCACGCAAAGGTAACATATTTAAATAAGGTCTGACTGCCATTGGGACACATGAGAAAATGTTACCACACGTGGTGGCCAATTTTGTTATAGGAGTAATATGAGCACCAGCAGTCTAATGTATAAGCTCATTAGAGATTCATTAGGAAGACGTGAGAAAGTCACAAGAAAACTGCTTTGGAGCGCACATTAGGAACACATTTCATGCTCACAAGAAAAACACTCGTCAAGAATTCTACAGAAAGACGGTGGCCAATATGTTTTAGAATGACATTAGGAATACATCAGAAAATTCCAAAGAAACTCATCAGAAAGTCTAATGGCTGTGATGTCAAAACTCGTCAGACTTTCTTGTGAAACTCATCTCATATTTTCATAAGGGACTGCAGACCCTTGGGGTAGGAGGATGGTCTCATTGGTCGTGTTTAAAGCGATGATTAATGCAGAGCGTTCTTTTAACCACACCAGGCAGGAAGCGAAGACAATCCCACGGGCAAGACAGCGGCCGTAAGGAGTGATGAACACGTCGCCATTGGTGATGTCTGTAGAAGCGAGGGTTATGGTTGCTCGTGGCCGGGAGGCAGTACAGAATTGGCAGCAGCGAGAAAACGCAGTCCTGGCTCATCGGCGCTCCCAGTGTAATAAACTATCTCGGTCACATGGACTACACGTTGAAGGCAAGCGGACGCTGACGAGAGGAAGTCCCAACCTAATGTTAGTTCATGAGCCCACGCAAATAGAATCGCGAGCTTATTGTGATGACGTATACCATTAATGAAACCGCGTGCTGTACATTGGGCTGATGTCCGAATGATTGCTCCACTAGGGCAAATCAAGGATCATCCAATATAAGGCGTCTTCGCGTTCCGCAGACGAGAGCATGGGTCCACACGGATAACAGATATTGCAGCTTCCGCGTCACCCATAGCTAACAAACGCACACCTCCGCAGACACCAATAACATGTTGGACGGATGTTCAGGAGGACTTGGAGCCCTTCGCGGTGATGCAATTTTCCCTCAAAAACTGCACCGGTTAGTTTTCCGGTGGCTGGGCGTAGAGTTGGGAGACAGGCCGAAGTGGCGAAACAGAACGTCGGAGCGTCGATGAGGAGCGGCGTCTCGAGGAACGTGTTTGTGGGCGGTGTTGGAGAAGTCGGCCGGAGATGGAGATCGGTGAACGGGAGGATTATCGCCATAAGTGCGATAGATGAGAGGAGGTGGCTCATCACGCGCAAAGGCAGCGTAACCACGATGTTTGTCTTGCTGGTGGCGTCGGCAAAATCGCGAGATAATATCCTCGAAAACCGCAGTAATAGCATATAGGCCGCGACGAACGCCAGGCAGGGTAGTAAGGCGGGTGCGGAGCTCGGCCGACTAAAGAGGCCAGGTGATCATGAACAGGCGCAGGTTGTGTAATCGGAAACGGCGCGGCTCGCATTGCAGCAACCTGGGCGTAAGAAGTCGGTTGTGGGCAAGAAGCGTTGGCATGGGGGGCATTCTGCAGGGAGGCCAATTCCTCCATTATAATGCCACGCAGGTCAGTAGAAGCAGGTTGGACGTGAACGCTGCGTCAAGGGGGTGAGCCATGTACTTGCAATTCCTCACGAATTATGGCTCGAATGATAGACCGGAGCTCAATGCTGTTTGCCGGGGGGTTGTCGGAAGTCAGGCTGCAAGCGGGTTGATTGCGCGGCGTTGAGGCGCCGACAGACGGAGAGGACGTCCGACACCGTCGAAGGGTTTTGAGCGGCGAGTGCGTTGAAGGCAGTAGATCCTATGCACTTAAGGTGTCGCACGCAGTCCGTTTCTGGCATAGCACTGTCGAAACGGCGGCAAAGCGCAAGGATGTCCTCAATGTACGTGGTATACGGCTCGCCATAATGCTAGACGCGCTTAGACAGCCTCTTTTTCGCAACTTCCGAACGAACCGTGGGTATGCCAAGAATCTGCCGTAGCCGCTCCCTGAAAGACGACCAGTCGCGTAAGCCTCTCTCATGATTCAGGAACCATGTCTTGGCTACTTGAGAGACGTAAAATGGTACGTTGTTTAACCTCGATGTCTCGTTCCAGTTCTTGTACTCGCTGACACTATCGTAGTTGTCGAGCCAGTCGTCGACGTCCTCACCAGGCAAGCAAGAGAAGTTTTCAGGATTGCGATATCGGTTGTTGGCAGGACTGGGGGTAGGGTTGGCTGGCACTTGAACCGAGCTGGTGGACGCTGCGGGCTCGTCTTGTGACAGGGCAGCCTCTTGGCTTAAGCGGCAACCCCAACGTAGCTCCAGGAGAGATGTTGAAGAGGATTGAGGTCGTAGAGATTTTAAAGCGCCTCCACAACTTGAAATACCATGGTCGAGACGGCGCTTCATTTTGAGACGGAAAAATGGCGCCGCCGCAAAAACGAAAGTGCGCCGATGGTGGATGATGGCTTTGTACAGATGAAGTCCGCATAAGTGCTTACAATTTATATATATATATATATATATATATATATATATATATATATATATATATATATATATATATATATATATATATATGTATGTATGTATGTATGTATATATTTGCATATCAGAGGACGCCAACAAACACTGACACCAAGGACGACATACGGGAAATTACTTGTGCTACATAAATAAAATAAAAAAAATTATCAATTAATGGAAACGAAAGTTTTTTCATGCACTTTCATTTCCATTGATATATCGTTTATTTATTTCATTTATTACGCATAAGTAATTTCCGCTATATTGTCCTTGGTGTCAGTGTTCGTTGGCTTCTTATGACATAACTAATAAAAATCAGGCCCCTCGGTTAACTCCCGGTTTTCCCGTTTATTACATAACGAGGGTCTCCAATCCGGCAACATTGATGCCTTCAGGTAGCATGTATGGGTTTATTGACTGCTTGCCTTCACCCAAAAGAGATCACGTTCTCGTGACGCCTGCGGCAGAAGGATTTTCCAGTTCCACATCCGCCGCCAAGGTTTGTGAGTGGGGGCTAACGCGGCCAGGGTTCTACCAGGAAACATATATACCAAGAAAGCGGATGGGGCGACGGCGCCGTGGTTGCTAAATTGGTAAAACATCGCATACGTGTGCGAAGGTTGTGGAATCGTTTCCCACCTGCGGCAAGTTTTTTCATCCACTTTCATGTCCATTAATTTATCGTTTCTTTATTTCATTTATTAAGCACAAGTAATTTCCCCTATGTTGTCCTTGGTGTCACTGTTTGTTGGGTTCTTATGATATGACTAATAAAATTTGGAGCCCTCGCTTAAAGCCCTTCCATCTACTCTCTCTCTCTCTCTCTATGTATATATATATATACATATATATATATATATATATATACATACATACATACATACATACATACATACATACATACATACATACATACATACATACATACATGCATACATGCATACATGCATACATACATACATGCATACATGCATACATGCATACATACATACATGCATACATGCATACATGCATACATACATACATACATACATACATACATACATACATACATACATACATACATACATATACTGACGCAGCAGTTATCACGATGTTTATTCAGTGTCGAAGATGCGGCGAACCGTCCACGCCCACAGCACGGATCACACTCGAGAGCCAGCCCCACAAGCGATGATGAAGAAGAACCACGTATGAAGCCCACATGATGATGATCATGTACAGATGACATAGAATAGCTTATAAATTCCCACACTAATGTCCCCTCGCGCGAGAGCGGCCATCCTGGCCGCAGTTCAAAGGGGCGGCAAACGCCTCGTGAAAGGCTTCATGCGGGAAACGTGGATAATCTGAGCGGCGGTCATTTGGAACAATAACTGCTACCACGCGATAGTTAACCGGAGAAGTCTGCTCCAAGACTTTGGAGGGGCCGACGAAACGAAGTTTCAACTTGTCACATAAGCCAGGAGTACGAACTGGTGTCTGGAGTAGTACTTCCTCGCCAGGGCGGAAGCACACGACGCGACGAGAGGCGTCGTAATGCTACTTGCGGTCCTGTTGCCGTGCTTCGGTGTTGATGCGGACGAGCTGGCGACAACGCAGAATGCGGGACACATATTCTTCACAGGAGGATGGACATTGATGGACAGCTGGCGCGAAAAAAGAGACGTCAAGACAGGAAGACAGCGAACTACCATAGACAAGGTAGAATGGCGAGTAACCGGTCGTGCGTTGAACGGCGGTATTATATGCAAAGGTCACGAATGGTAAAATTGCGTCCCAGTTTCTGTGATCCGGTTTGATGTACATGGCTAGCATGTCTGACAGCGTGCGATGAAATCGCTCTGTGAGGCCGTTGGTTTGCGGATGGTAACTGGAGGTAGTCTTGTGGGTGGTTCCGGAGGCTCTGAGTATTTCGTCTAGTAATTGCGAGAGGAATGCTTTTCCACGGTCGCTCAGGAGGACACGAGGAGCACCGTGACGCAGTATTAAGGATTGAAGTATGAATGCAGCAACTTCAGAGGATGAGGCAGAACTCATACAAGTTGTTTCGGCGTACCATGTCAAGTGATCAACGGCTGTGGCAATACATTGTTTACCGGTGAGAGCCACAGGAAGAGGACCACACAGGTCAAGCCAACGACATAAAATGGTTGTGAAGGACAAGGAACCGGTTGCAGTTGTCCGCTTAAAGCTGATGTAGGGAGCTTTCGACGCCGACATAGGGCGCAGGAAGCGACATACCTCGCTACACTGGCGGACAATCCCGGCCAGTAGAAGCGACCTTTGATGCGGTCATAGGTGTTCTGGAAACCAAGGTGACCAGCAGTCATGTCGGCGTGAGAAGCCTGCAGGACATGAGCACGTAGAGAGCATGGCAGGACAGGAACTCAGCGTTGACCGTCAGGGTGATAGACATGACGGTATAGGACACGGTTGTCAATCTTAAATTGCGTCAGCTCTCGACGAAGGCGGGCGTTAGGCGGGCGCGAAGCTCCTTGAAGGTGGTCTATGATGCGCCGACAGTAAGAGTCGGAAAGTTGATAAGGTTGGAAGGATTTGTTGTCGTGTGGAGGCATCTCGTCGACAGTGGCCCACAAGAAAGCATGTGAGGAGGGATCGTGTGAAAGCTTGTCACAGATGGTAGTTTGAGGTCCATTGCATGGTGTCGTAGGAAGCGGACAGCGAGAAAGCGCGTCTGAATCTTGGTGTTTTTTTCCGCAGTTGTAGGCAATAGTAAAGTCATATACTTTCAGACGAAGAATCCAACGACCAAGTCGTCCAGACAAGTTCTTCAGCGTTGAAAGCCAGCATAATGCATGATGTTCTGTAACGATCGTAAAACGGCGGCCGTGAAGACAAGATCGAAACTTATGCACAGACCAAATGATAGCTAGGCATTCTTGCTCCGTGATGGTGTAAATCTTTTCGGCGTTTGTCAGGATGCGACTTGCGTATGCGACGACCCTCTCATCTAAAGTGTCGCCTCGCTGTAGGAGAATGCCACCAATACCGTGACCCCTAGCATCCGTATGCAGGAGGGTAGGAGCAGTTTCATCAAAATGGCGTAGTACTGGCTCAGATGTGAGAGCGCACTTCAGATGGGCGAACGCAGATTCACATTCGGGAGACCACACAAAGGAAACATTAGAACCCAGTAATTTGTGTAGAGGTGACGCTTTTGAGGCGAAGCCTCCTATGAATCAGCGAAAATAGGAAGCAAGGCCTAAGAAACTACGCAAATCTTTGATGTTTTCGGGACGAGGGAAGTGCTGAACCATCGAAACCTTGTCAGGATAAGGACGAATGCCGTCTTCGCTCCCAATGTAACCTAGTACCTTGACCATCTTGCTCGCAAAATGGCATTTCTTGGTGTTTAGCTGAAGTCCAGTGTTGGCAAGGCACGTGAGAACTTCATCCAGACGTTGCAGGTGCTGAGAGAAGGTTGACGAGAAAACAACAATATCGTCCAGATAGCACAAGCAAGTCTTCCACTTCAGGCCGCAAAGTACGGTGTCAATCATGCGCTCCAACATTGCGGGCGCATTGCAGATGCCGAATGGCATGACATTAAACTCGTAGAGCCCATCTGGTGTTAAAAGCGCTGTTTTCTCTCTATCGTCCTCATGCATACGTATCGGCCAGTAGCCTGAACGCAGTTCGATGCTGGAGAAGTACTCGGCACCCTGTAGGGAATCCAAGGCATCGTCTATTCGTGGCATAGGATTTACATCCTTGCGTGTGATCTCGTTAAGTGCTCGGTAGTCGACGCAAAATGGAACAGAGCCGTCTTTTTTTCGAACCAAAACAACGGGGGAAGACCAAGGGCTAGCAGAGGGGCGTATTATGACCCGTTGAAGCATGTCGGTGACGTTCTCGTCAATGACTTTCCTCTTGGCTAGCGATACGCGATATGGCCTACGGCGCACGATGGATGTACCATCTGTCTCTATCCGATCCGTCGTAATCGAAGTACTTCCCAACAAAGCTGAATGCGCGTCAAACGAAGCTTCATGTTTCTGGAGCAATTGTTGTGACTACGAAGGTGTCAGGTGGGAACTGATGGCAGCTGCAAGAGCTGAAGGAGATGTGGCCCGTCCGGTCCAAGGAACTTCAGAGGAAGCTGGTTTAACGGAAACAACAGATATAGACTCCGATTCAGCGGTGCAAGCCAATGTAGTGCGTTTAGGGATGAGAATCTTTGTGGATGACGGGTTTGTAGCGTAGAGAAGCGCAGAGCCATGACCAAACCGAACCAGCCCTGTTGCAAAGGCTATCCCTCGTGCGAGACAGCGTGCAGATGGTAATACGAGCACGTCGCCACAGTCATTGACGTCAGACGTGATGGTAACGATGCTTTGATGACGAAGAGGTAGCGCCGTATCTTCTGCTGCAAGCAAGTGAAGTGGTGCGTCATCTGCATGAAGTGAATAGGTTGTGTCGGTCATGTGGAGAACGCGTTGCCCGCAGCAGATCGAGGTGGAGGCTGCAGAGAGAAAATCCCATCCCATTATGAGCTGCTGGGCACACGAACTTAGCACTGCAAATTGTACGTAATGCAGAAGTCCATCAATGGAAATACGAGCAGTGCACATGGCGATAGGTCGAGTGGCGGCCTCTTGAGCAGCGAGTAGCGTAGGTGCATCATAGGGGGTCGTAATTTTCCGATGTCGAGAACAGAATCCACGGTGAAAAACTGAAACACTACCACCAGTGTCTATCAAAGCTTCTAGTAGTTCACCTTCTACTACAACCAATATCATATTGCACGGACGGCATGGAGGAATTTCGGTCCTGTCGTGAACTATGCAGCTTTTGCTCCAAAAGCTGCATAGTTCAGTTTTCGGGACGACGATTGGTGAATTGAGAAGCAGGTCTTAGTGGGGACGTAGAGCGGCGAAGGCGTGACGGCGAGCGGCGTCTCGCAGGAGGGTACGTCTGAGCCGTCTCGGATGCTACAGTAGGCGATGGAGAGCGACCGCGCGGTGGACCATAAGGACTGCGTTGGTCATGGAAGCTCCCTAGAGGTTGGAAAGTAGCTCTGGGCGAAAAGTCATCGCGTTCGTATACGTCATATCCGCGACGCTTGTCTTGCTGACGCTTGCGGCAAAAGTGTACTATGTGGCCATGATAGCCGCAGTAGCAGCAGATGGGACGAGGAGGACGCCACTGCGGATAGCTAGTTTAGGTAGGTGCGCTGGTAGTCATGGTAGCCATGTGGGCCGGTGTTGGTTTTGGAGGCATCGGTGGAACGATGACTGGATTAACTGCGGCTACTGTGCGTACGTTGGTGGGGCCGTAGGGGCTAGGGGTCCGTGTACGCTGCACCAGCCATGGACGCCGATTCCTCCTCAATAACGTCTCGCAGATTGGTAGCCGAATCATGAGAAGGCATAGGCCCTGCGGCTAAGCCAAGGTACTGTAGCTGCTGTCGAATTATTGCCCGTATCATTGCTCGTAACGTAGGATCGTCGGTGGTAGTGTTTGCAGTGGTGTCTGGCTGTAGCCGTACTGATTCGAGTTCGTCAAGGCGCTGGGAAGTAGCGACGATATCGGCGACGGTAGCGGGATTCTTGATGGCTAAAGCATTGAAAGCAATTGCTCCGATGCCTTTGAGGATGTGGCGAACCTTGTCAGATTCGGTCATCGCCATGTTCACGCGCCGTCAAAGAGCAAGCACATCCTCGATGTATGACGTATAAGATTCCCGGAGTTGTTGCTTGCGGGGGTCGAGCGTCTTTTTTGCGAGGGCGGAACGAACAGCCGGAGTGGCGAAGATTTGGCGGAGCTGCTGTTTCAAAGCGCCCCAGTTCTTGGAATCAACCTCATGGTTGAAATACCAAGTCTTCGCTACTCCTGTCAGATAAAAGGCGACGTGACGTAGCTTGGATGCATCGTCCCAACGGTTAGCCGAACTCACTCGGTCATAGTCGTCCAGCCAATCCTCGACGTCTTCACCGAGAAGTCCAGCAAACAGATGGGGATCACGCTGGTGCCCACTGACAACCCAATACGGAGAGGCTTGGGTAGCCGAGGCCGAGATGGTGGAAGTAGAAGTGCCTGTTGGCTCGTCCTGCGACATGCTGGCGGACAGCTGGCACAATCGGCGATCCGCTCGATGCTCCAGGAGGTTTAGCGGGGAGTCAGGGGACGGAGGACTGAAGAGCACCCTCCACCACGTGTGACGCAACAGTTATCACGACGTTTATTCGGCGTCAAAGATGCGGCGAACCGACCACGCCCACAGCACGGATCACACTCGAGAGCCAGCCCCACAAGCGATGATAAAGGAGAACCCCATGTGAACCCCACATGATGATGATCATGTACAGATGACAAAGGATAGCTTATAAATTCCCACAATATAGATATATAATACGTCATAGCGGCGATGCATGGCTGGCGTCTGCAGATGTTCTTACAACCTAATAGAGTCCCCTTGTTGGGCTAAATGGTGGATGACTGCCATTGCTGCAGGATTTTCCAAGTCTTACATGGTAAACGCTTTTACCCCCTTCACATTCACCCACTAAAAACAGCGCGGCCATTACCACGTCTTCATCTTCGCGTAGTTATTTTCGCGACGCGCGTCACGCAGATTCCTGATCTCAGCCAGGGCCTAAGCTTGGGTTTTACCCTCCTTCGCTTTGTCACGCTCTCTGAATCCCGACTTTGGCGTATTCACCCATGACGCCTTGGCGCTTCGCAAGTTTGATCCTAGACGCCTCGATTGCGTCTGCCCCTCTCGCCTCGCGCTTACGTCTATTGTATTTGGCATGCTTCGCAAGCCTGTAGTGTCGGCATACGGACTCCAAATAACGTTCCCTCCTGTGGTTTCACAACGCGTCTACCTTTCTAATAACAGAACATGAGCACATTTGACCTTTGAGCAAGCACACTTGGCATGAAGTCTACTTTTGGCAGGCTTAGCTCTATCACTGTCTTCGACAGCATGCAGAACTTCGCGCTGACCTTCGAAGTCGGCCTCTACTTTCTAAAACAGCCTCACTAAATGGTGAAAAACTGTCTTTTTTTGCGCTGGTCACTATGTGTACGAACTACTGGCACCAGAGCCATTCCAGAGCTCTCTGAACTATCCAGCTTTATCCATGACAGGCTTCGCTTTGTCACTGTCGTCTTGGCCTTTGCCGTCGGCCGGACTTGCAACATCAAAGTGCCTGACTAAAGCATTTTTACCCCAGTCGTAGCGTCGCGCTTTTCCATTAGACAGCACTTCAGAACACACGTGACACCAAACGGGATCAAAGCTTTTATTCTCTCGATCCACATGCGCCGGCTGACACATTCTTTCTCACACACCGGTTGAACACTGACGAGAAGTCCGGTGAACGCTCGCCGATTCCGGTGGCTCCTGGGCCTCGACCTGAAGAAGGTCTTCGACAATGCCGCTCATGCAGCGGTGCTGGAGGGCCTGACCTAACTGGGTGTTTGAAACCGAGCATACATACCAATAGGTCCGAAACGTTCTCACTGACTAGAAGTACCGGATTAAAGTCGGCGAACATGAAACTGACATTATAGAGCTGGGGAGCCGAGGCACCCCGCCGGGATCAGTCGTTTCCCCTTTTCTCTTTGACGCGGCGATGTGCGGGCTCCCGGAACTGCTGTTCTCTATCCCTGGGATTCACCACAGCCTCTACGCTGAAGACGTGACGTTATGGGCAGCGGCGGATGACCCACAAACTCTTCAAGAGATCATGCAACGCGGCATCGACGTCGTACAAGCTTATGCGGAGTCGAGGGGCCTGACGTACTCACCGGAAAAGTACGAATACCTCCTGATCAAGCCCCGGCGGAAGTAGGTGTCCCAGGGAATTACCACGGAGAAGGCGCTTCCTTGAACTTAATGTCGGAGAACTTACCATCCCGGAGGGCACCAGTATCAAAATATTGAGGCTAGACTTTCAGAACACGCTGCGCTGCGGGCTCATGTTAAAGAAACTCCCGAGGGCGACCAACTGCACACTAAAGCTCATTCGCCGGGTGGCTAATCGGTACCACGGCATGGGCGAGGGCGATCTGCTTCGACATGTGCAGGCAGACATAACCAGCAGAACCATGTACTCGGCACCATATGTCAAACTCGCAGCCACGGACTTAGCCAAATTAAACATAATGATCAGACGAAGCACAAAGGCAGCCTTGGGCCTTCCGGACCACGTGGCCACTGCAAAGCTAGAGGCCTTAGGCTTGCATAACACGATCGAGGAGCTCTTAGACACTCACCACACAGCCCAAGTCCGTCGTCTCTCGCTAACACCGGCTGGCCGCAGTCCTCCGGAAGCTTAGTCTCGAGGCTATCCCTGAGGTTACAGAGTACATGGCGATTCCGCGAAAGGTCAGGGGGCACATTTATGCCCCACCTCTACCGCGCAACATGGACCCCGAGTTCCATCAGGGCCGTCGGCAGGCCCGTAGTGAAGCCATTTGGCGACGCTATGGCTCGCAAGATGGAGTGGTCTACACAGATGCAGCCAGACGCCCTCGCGGCAGCCTCATCACCGCGGTGGTAGCGGGTCACAACGGAGAATTGATAGAACATACAACAATCACGGCTTGCCGAGTGGTGTAAGCGGAGGAAACCGCGATTGCCATGGCCATGCATGCGGGAACGAATACCGTCATCAGCGACAACAAGCAGGCCATCGGCAATTTCGTCCTTGGTAGAATTTCCAAACAGGCGTACCATGTCCTCACATGACGCCCCCTAAGCGGCTTGAAAACCCTCATGTGGACACCCGCTCACGCGGCTGTGCGCGGCGACGCGTCGGCTCACAGTTTGGCTCGAGATCTCGCGCGCCGAGCCTCGTCCGCGGATGCGGACGGCGTGAATGAGGAGGAGAGACATGAAGAACCCTGCGAGACTTATTATGAAATAGCCCATCGGTATCGCTTGAGGCGTCGCGCGCTCCCACCACCGGCCGAGCAACTCGACAAAACGCAAGCGGTCGCGTTTCGGCGACTTCAGACAAACACATACCCACACCCAAAATACATTAACAAAATCACAGGGGTAGGCTCTGTTTAGAAACAGGAACACTCACACACATAATGTGGGAATGCACCTCGCTCCCGTTCTCTCATCCCCCCGTTAGCAGCGAGTGCAACCGTGATGGCTTCGTGGACTCTTTGCGACTGGAGTGCCGGCGGCAGCGGCGACGGCTCCCGTGAGACCTGGACTGGTCGGTCGACGTCCTCGAGGCGTGCTGGGACGGGTTCACTATTAGCGGCGAGAATTAGGAGTGACGCCCTCTCGCGAGTGACGTCACGGCCAGGACGCCGCTCGCTCCGGCTCGCTCGACTGTCGCGCGCGCTCATTCCCTTCGTGTATGCTTGGCGTATGGGTGGCTCGAGCCGTGCGTATAGAAGAATACGTCGGCTTCTTTCAGCTGCCATACCTTAACCACAGTTTCTTCTTCAAAAGCGTGTGAATCGAGAAACCTTGCGGCTTTGATATCGCAAGCTAAGTAGCGTTAAAGGGGTCTACTAGGTTTTGCAATGCATATATGCGCCGTGTTTATCGGTAAATTTTGACTAAAAAAAGAATATGTGCAAATTCAACGCGCGATGTTATGTATGATGCTTCGCTAAACACTTAACATTCCTTTAGTGTTTAGCTATGAGAGGCATTGCATATTACGTGGAAGAAAAATTTGGTATTTGGCGTCAACATGCTATCCAATGATAGAAAGACACTGCCCAGCGAAGCTGTCATCATGATACCTATTACTCTGGTGTGTTGTTCTATTCAAATATGGCCATTCATTAATGCGTAAAAAAATAGGCGCGCATTTCTTATGAAAAAGTTTGCTGCTACTTTCATCCCCATCTGAAACAGGCCTCCAAAAAACGAATTGCGCATGGCTGCTAACACGACCGCGGGTCATGTAGAGTATTTAGATAGTTAATTCACAAACACCATAGTAGCAATCATCTGAGAGAAAAGTTTCGTTGTTAGGACCGAGAGCCACTCAATTGAAAGTGATGAAATGTTCCATAGTGGCCCTCAGTAGCCTTTATCGACAATATGGCACACCCCTGATCACGTAACGGTAGTAATCGACTGTCCGTATGGCGAGGCACGCTATGTTCGCGAAACCCGTCGGTTCACTACAACTTCGTATTAAAACAATAGAGCATTTTTTTACAGCGCCAACTGGAATGGCTAAAGTATTCTCGAGCTACTACACCGCAGCTTAGATTGCCTGTATACAAAAATAAAATTCAAGCACCTTCTGTCTCACCATGTCTCGATCCAGCGTTATTTAATTATACAAATGGTTAACTATTCGCTTCGTCGGTACATAAAAGAGAACTTTGCAGGCTAAATTAAATTTGCTCCAATCCAATCGCAAACATTCATAAAGAAAGCATCACAAGCCTTGCATATACTTTCACTTGATTTCTGACCCTCCACCGGGGGAATTTCGATATCTTCAATATGTCCCATACTACTAATCATTGACGCTTCGACTTCTTTCTGGCTGCAGCTATGCAGTCCAGCAGGCATACTGCACTAAAAAAATTGGGCCGAGCAGCCTGTGTCAGTTCGCCTAACAGATTCGTCATGTATATTCCTCAAGCAGCAAGCACGAGTAGATTTCTCAAGTGAGTTTGATTTGATTTGATTTATTAATTTCCATTTACACACGCACATGTACCGAGGAGTGGTAAGTGGTGGTGGATGAGGGAAAAAAGCCGCACAGACGCGGCTTGAGCTAACCTCACCCCCTTAGGTACAATATGGCTGCATGGGGTAACACATCAAGCGCCATATAAATGACATATATATAGTGGCCATAAAACATTGCAGTTACACAATATATGAAAGAACAGTGAAATATTTCCACAATAACAGTGCAAAACACACTGCGGCATTGAAATAAATAAATGATATACACTTGGTAACATAGACAGAAAAAGAGGAACATAACATACATTATTAATCATTAACAAACGTGCTCTAAAGAGGTGAGTTGAACGTGTAGCACGGAAAAGGGAATATATATTGGTACATTCCTATTTGTACTCTTTAAATAGCTCCACGGCGGCCGCATTTCGATGGGGGCGAAATGCGAAAAAACCCGTGTGCTTAGATTTAGGTGCACGTTAAAGAACCCCAGGTGGTCAAAATTTCCGGAGCCCTCCACTACGGCGTACCTCAAAATCAGAAAGTGATTTTGGCACGTAAAACCACAAATATTATTATCTTTAAATAGCTGTAAGTCTTCATTAACTTTACTTCAAATTTCCGCCACTTAAAAAAAATAAACACGTGAAGAACCGCCTAATGTTGACAAGCAGTTAAAGAAGCAAGTGACGCGTGTAGAACCTCTGCTCCAGTATTAAGTCCCCGTGCTACTGCCGAGCGTTTCTGTGAGGAAATGCGAAAATTCGATATTATACCATGAGCTACTCGTCGTGAGCAAACCTATTTTAGCGGAATAAAATCAACGTAACTGCTGTAGAAGTCATATATAGCCAGCTTTGTGACATACGTGTTGCATCGTGGCAGGTATGGTATCATACCTGGATTCCTATAGGCTATGCTTTTGCGATTGTCTATCCGCGTATGAAAAACCCGCAATGGGCTGGTCTGCGTCGCTTCTGCTGGCACTGTAGCGTTGCCTTCGAGAGCTGCATTGTTGTCTAAGAAATTACCTCTTTGAATAAATGCTCGCAAAGGAAGACGTCGTAAAAATGTATTTGAGATGACCACCATAAGTATACAAGCAGAGAGAACGAGGGCGAACAAACGAAAACACCGCAGAAAGCGCCCGGACAACGCCTGAACTGTAGCAGACGACAGGCGCGAGTCCATGCCCTGACGTCACGCGAGCGGCGCTCGCAGCGCCGCTCGCGTTCGTTCTCGGGGCTAATATGCGTCTGTTTAGCACCAGTCCGATAATATTAACACTTCAAGCAACGAAGTTCACATTCCGATGATAATAGCAACACTCCAACAGCGAATTTCACAGTCCGACGAAAATGTTCATACACAGAACACGAAGCTCACACTACGTCCGTCAGCTTGCCAAATGACGCATCACTCGGGCGCATCAACCTTTGCAGGTGGGTGCCCGATAAAAGGAGGCTAAGGGAAAGAGGCATATTGGGCTTAGGGTAGCCTCATGCGGCCCTCCGGCCAGCGCTGATACGCTACCCGTGCCTTTCATGTCATTCGAGCGCCACTGGAGGATATAGTTCCCCGGGCACGAGCAGTGAGGCAACGGCTAGGTCCACTTTCGTCGCTCACACCGGCGGGCTCCTGGATCACTTCGATTTACCACGGCCCTCGGAAGGAGGTGTGCACTAAGAAAAAGCGTCTTATTCGGCTAATGAGTGCCTTTTTTCCGCTTTAACGCGTGCGTTGACATTATAGTCACACCTCTGCGCTTGCTAGCTCGGCGGGGAATAAGGTCCCTCTGCCTACCAGCGAGAAGCGGCGACTAAGAGGGTTTTCGTAAGTTATACCGGCGAGTGCACGGACTGAGATGCGCCATCTTGCTCGGTTGCGCTTCCTGCGTCTCTTCCTCTTCCCAGTTGCTGCTTCTGGCAACGAAAGTTTTGAGGTCTATAACGTTCACTGGACCACCGGATGGTTTACCGTTTGAGTCCACCAGCTTATACACAAGAGGTGACCTTTTGGTCTCCTCTCGGTATGGGCCCGACCACTTGGCCGAAAGAGAGGCTGAGATGCCCTTTTTTGCCTCGCTCAGCTCATGATTGCGTCTGAGGACAAGGTAATTACCTACTTGATAATGTGCATCTCTATGCGGCCGGTCATACTGAGCCTTCTGTCCAGCGCGTGCTTTCGCCAGGTTAGTGCGGGCATGAGAAAGCGCCTCGCTCATCATAGTGCGCACTTCACCGCGTAATCGGAGAGACCCGACGCAGCGGCGTCCGCCCCGCTTCCGGTTCGCATAACGCGATCAAAGAAGGTTTGGCTGCTCTCGCCCGAGGTTGATGTAAGCGGGCGTCTACCTGGTGAACAATTCACTGATGTGCGCAAAGAGAAACCTATCTCGCGGAGAAAGGCATCCGAGCCCCTTTGTTGGCGGGCAAAGGACGCGAACAAGGGCTTCAGATTTCGGTTCATCCGCTCGGTGGGATTGGCCTGAGGGTTATAAGTCATTGTTTTGTGGTGCTTTATGCCAAAGGCTGCACAGACATCGACGAACACCTTGGCTGTGATATAGGACGCGTTGTCAGTTATCAGCTCCGCCGGAAAGCCAAAGCGGGTGAATACCTCGAGCAACTTGTCCCATATTACGCGGGCCGTTAGCTTCCGCAGAGGAAAAAGGTCTACCCACTTCGTGGAATAATCTGTGATGGCTAGCAGGAATCGTGACCTTGCCGGCTTCTTGGGAAAGGTCCTATAACGTCACAGGCCGCGATTTGCCAGGGTAGCTGGCTGTAGATCGGCTGCATGAGGCCGAGGGGTTTGCACCACGGGGCTTCACACTTTTACACACGCGTCATGAGCGAGAATGATGAAGTACATACTGCTTCATGCATGGCCAGGTCGCGCAGCGGCACAACTTGTAATAAGCCTTACGGCCACTCGCGTGTCCGGCCAAGCGCGAGTCATGGAAATAGCTTAATGTGGCCCTCCGTAGACTGCGGGGAATCACCACCCTAAAGGACTCATGAGGAGCCTCTTCCGGTTGGATATAGCGCAGAAGCAATCTATCAGCATCCAGCAGATACGAATCCAACGTGCCTTCAGCAATACCAGCTGCGTCGTACCCGGCGCCAATAGCAAAAGCAGCTCTGAATTTGCGCCCATCGGCGTTACCGCCTCGCTCCCTTTCGGGGCTGTGCTCTTTTTTCGAGCTCGTCAGCGGTTTGCTGACAAAATAGGTCGTTCCGCTAAGCTTGCAGCTGCTCCTGTCTGCTAACTGCGATACCTATGGCCGTTACAGGGTCGAGCAAGTACGCGCTTTCGTCCGGCAACGGCGGCTTATAGGCGCATTGCCACCTGAACTCGCTCCGTTTGCGCCGTTGGAGACAAAGGCTCGGGGTTCATTCAGAAGCGTTGCGTCGGAGGGGTGCCGATCGAAAGTGTCCGGGCCTGAAACGGGGGCGCGCGACGGGGTGTCGGCCACCACGTTTGTGCTCCCCTTTCGATAGCGAAGAACAAAGTTGTAGCGCTGTAATATCAATGCCCAGCGCCCGACGTGGCCTGAGGGCTCGCGCAAGCACTTCAGCCAGTATAGCGCCATGTGATCCGTTTCAACAACAAAAGGCACTCCGTCGACGTAATGATCGAGCTTACGTAGAGTGAACACTATCGCTATACACTCACGTTCGTTCACAGAATAGTTACGCTCTGCGGGCCTCAACGACCGGTGGGCAAATGTCACTCACCGAAGAACGTTCTCATGTTCTTAAAGCAGAACCGCACCTATTCCGAAGTAGCTCGCGTCAGCTTGGACTATGAACTCCCTGTTCGGGTCGGGCAGCTTCAGCTCGGCTGTGTCCACAAGAGCTTTAGAGAGAGCCCTGAAGGCAGCATCTTGCCCCCGAACCCAGCTCCAGCTTGCAGACTTCCTTAACAACGAGGTCAAGGGAGCCTGAAGAGCGGCGCATTTGGGCACAAATCGGCCGTAGTAATTCACCATGCCCAAAAAGCATTTGAGGGCCTGTATGTTCATCGGCGTTGAGTACTCGAGGATAGCTCGGATCTTGTCCCCGCTCGGCAAAACATGGCCTCGTTCTATTGCGAAGCCCAGCAATGAGACACGGGTCTCTGTGATCAGAGCTTTCTTCGGTTTTAGAGTGATCCCGGCAGCGTGCAGCCATCCGAAAATGTGCTACAAGCGGTGGAGGTGTTCCTAAAAGATGCGAGAGAAGACAATATTGTCTAGGTAGGCTAGAACGTATTGCCATTTTGCCCTTCCCAGAACTCTGTCCATCAATCCCTGGAAGGTCGCTGTAGTGCCCGAGAAGCCAAAGGGCATTCCAGTGAACTCGTACAAGCCTCTATGTGAGGTGAAAGCGGTTTTCTCTGCGTTCTTTGGCTCTATCTGCACTTTCAGGTAACCACGGCTAGCATCTAGAGTGGAAAAATAATGTGCACCACCTAGGCTCGCCACGATTGAGCCAATGCTCGGCTACGGTAAGCATCCTTCCGAGTGACTTCATGGAGTCGGCGGTAGTCGCCGCGAAGACTAGAGGAGCCGTATTTTTTCGAGACCAGCATTGCGGGAGAACCCCACGGACTATTAGAACGGCGGATTACCCCAGTCTCGATCATTTCATCTATTACGAGGTCGATAGCGTTCCTTTTGGCCACACTTATGGGACTAGGATTGCATTTCCATGGTAGCGCGTCGCATATGTCAATCCGGTGACGCACTAGAGTGGTGCGTTCCGGCTGATCTGTAAACATCGCGTGAAATTGGTTCAGAAGCGATGAAAGGCGCGCCTTCTTACGTTCCGACAAATGGCCAGGCAAAGGTGGCAGTGAGGGGCTCGTTTGGCCGCACGCGCTTGCGATCGTAGGGTTACGTGAACTCCTATCCGCTAGCGCTGCGCTCGGCTCGGGAGAATGGGTCTCGCAACCAGCTCTGGCAGCTTCGCTGGCTGACGAGGGGCCGCGTACAGCGGGTTTTCTAACAGCCGGTGTCTGGGGGGTGAACGGGATTCGCACCTGCTCCTGCCGTGGTGTCACGTCTGTGTGGCCCGTCTCATTGCACATGTAACAGACGATGCTACGTACGTGCATGTCGAACTGCACGCTGCGCGCCGGCGGTGGATTCTGTTGCGCCACGTGGGCATTTGTATCAATTGCCACCGACGGGCCGCTTCGGTGGTCACATTTTCGTGCTCGGCCGGGCTGGACCACTGTGCGCGCCCGCCGGGTGTACGAGTACGGGTCAAGAGGGTGGTCAGAAAGATCACACGCGCCTCGCTCCGTTTCCCCAACGAGGGCTGCCGTGGCGTCGGTTTGCCGGAAAGGGGCGGGCGGTACGTTGCAACCGTTCCGAGCGCACCGGGGTTGAAGGGACAACTACATTGGCGGCGGCGGGCAGTAGGCCCATGCGGCCAGAACGTCACCCTGAATACACTTCGCTTCAGCGGCCAAATCGTCCAGGTCGTGGAAACGGCCGTTTTGAAGGTAAGCGGCGAAGGTTGGATGGGCTTGGCGAATCACCCACCCCACCTTCTCAGAGTTCGACGCCGATTGCTCTGCTGGGAGATAAATTTCCTGCATGACTCTCACGTACTCGAGCAGAGATTCGTCCTTGTGTTAGATTCGAAGCTCCAACTCGCGCCGCATGCGACGCTCATAGTCGGGAGGCAGGAACTCATGACTGAACAGCGTCCTAAACTCCTTCATGCTACGAGCGTGCTGGCCGAATAGGTGGTACGACCACGCAGCTTGGGCGGTCAGCGAGATAGGCAACATGGTGCCTATAATCACGCTGTCTGCCAGCCTCATCGCTTTCTGGTATTGGCATAGAGACTCCAGGTATTCCATAGCGCTCATGCAGTCTGAGTAACCGCTATACCTCGGAATATTCAAGTTGCTCGGCAGGGCAGGCCTAGGGGAACAGGGTCCGCCAAGGGAGGCCTGACACTATCCTGAGATTGCGTCATTTCCAGTAGGAACTGCGCGGCCACTTTGCGCAGCGGCGATTGGTCCTGGCGAGGCTCACAGGGTGTCTGCCGGGTTGAGTCCGCTCGTTCCCTAAGGCACCGGCGAACGGCGGAGAAACGTCGTGCGGGTCTATGGGAGGACGGCCGACGGTGCTGCGAAAAGGTTGCCCTCCAGGCCAATTGAGGCCGAATAGCGGATTGCAGTCGCCGGCGGAGCGGGAAGGCCTCTGCTCGGCAGAACGACAAAGCAGCCGAGCAGTTAAAGGGCTCGCGCTGCTTTGATCGTAGGGGGCCACTGGGTGAACCGACTGACCAATTGGCGTCCCTAGGGAGTCGCGCCTCTTATCTGTTAGCATGGGGTTGCCACGAAGAGCATTCCTAAAGATTAAAGCCTTGTCCGCTGCCTCTAACGAAAGAAGGTCCGCAAGCGAGGACACAGGCTGCGGCGGGGGCCGCAAAGGGGCCTGCTGCGATGCCATGCCGAAGCCCCACGTTGGGCAACAGATATGTGCAGCTTTCGGGTTAACGTGCCCGGACCCGGCTAACTAATGTCCAAGGAGACACGTAGCTCGTCCCCACTCCACAGCGCACTGAAAGGGGCGCCGCGGCGGGTGCGCTGAGTCACCGGCAAGGCGTAGAGACTACTCCAGCCATAGTACCAACGATTGGGGTTTATTCCTTGTTATGCACAAAATGCGCGTACACTACAGGAATACAGCACTAGGGCGGCAGTCGCAGACTGCGGGCGAAAGCTCCCGGCAAGTATACTCCACCACACTGGCTCTTCCGAGCAGGTTCGCCACACAGACTGGGGCCGCCTTGCTCAAGCCTGTTTCACATGCAAGCGAAAATGCTCGCCAATCCTGCTGCCGCGCCGCACAAATCTATTTCGAGCGGTGGCGGTGGCACTGGCGGCGCGAGTGGGGAGGTTCGGGCAAGTTGGAATTGCATCGCAGCGGCAGAGCGGCAGCACCACTTCCGAACGGCACGCCTCGACACGTGATCAGTAGAGGACTAGTGCGGGAAAGCCTGCGCATAGGACGATGTTTGTTTACTTGCTACACGTGGTACGGGCAACATGCCAAGAGAGCTTTTCAACGAATTGCTAATTGCTAAGCGCAGGAAATGTATTTATAAAATAAAAATTTCAGAGGCAGGGACAAAGCAGTGCTTATGTTGGTAGACGCAAACTACCGAAACTGGCTAAAAGTCCCGTGTTTTTTGCCAGCAACATTGCTATTCGCAGCGGCGGAAAACGCGCGACGGCAATGCATGTGAAACGAAAGCACGCGAAAGGCTTCGCAGTGCCGCGCCGCTGTTCGCTCAATCGCTTGCATGTGAAACAGGCTTCAGAGAGGCGCGGGACGAAGTGGGTCCGCATGTCCAGCAGCCAAGAGCACCGAAAGTCAATCTGTCAGGCGAAGGCGGCCGCGTACCTCTGATGCTGAAGGAGAGAGAAGCCGAAGAGAGGATGAGAGGGGACCACCCCTCAGGCACTGTTCCTGCACGCGACGCACGGCGTAACATGAGCCGCGCACGCAAGCAGCATGCTCCTTGTCGCGCCGGCGCCAGCGGCCACGAGGAAATAAGGCTGGAACTGCGCGTCCCCAGCGAACGCGCGGGCGAATGGCCCACGTCGCGCGTGAACAGGTGATAGGGGTCCAAAAGCGGTCCCCACAGTATGGAGCTGGCATCGTGCTAACTGTCATCTAAGCATCTGACCTTCTCGCTCAATCACTTTCATCCTAAGATAGTGATGTCGCGGTGCCTCTTGCTTGCGCTTCTTGTGTTAGTTCTCTCGATCGCCATGCTCCGGCCCAGTGTTGGACGAAGCGGCATTGGGACGCTCAGCCTTTATTCTTGTCTGCACCAGCCTTTTGTATTCAAACTAAAGTTGTATACATGTGGTCTGAACAATCAGACTCTGACTTTCAAGTTAATAGCGTTCTCGCATAATTCGGAATTTGTGCTGGCTGAGATGACTGAAGCAGGGTTGAAATCTGGGCCAGTTGGTACATACTTAACGAAAAAACCAGTCAAGAACACAAAGGACAAGATTCCTTTGTGTTTTTGACTAGTTTTGTCGTTCATGAGATGACTGTTACGACGATTCTTCTCTCCGAGTAGGCGCTCTTGCCTCATTTGACTCATGGGAACTTCGAACTTCGTACCTTTATCTCCATTAGACTCCATTGTCCCTGCGCCACATGTTTCATCACCATATGCTCTACACATCAACTGGCATGCGAACTTAAAGTTGCAAGAAATCCTGCTCACCTGTTGCTGAATTCCCTCTCGTTCCTGAATCTCCTCCGCGGTGCCGGACTTGGCTGCTGTTGGATCCTCTGGACGGTGCAGGAGGTGACCGTAGGATGGCTTGATTTTCTGTCCATTGGTGCAGTATTTAATGCGGTATAACTTGCCAATTCCTGTCAGACTGCACCAGTGAAGTTTGTTCTTTCATCTTCAAGCCGGCCAAGTCTCTTCAAGGTAATAATCGGCGTCGATGAAGCGGTTTGGGGATAACATACTTGGAGATATAATGCAGTGAAAATATTTATGGAGTCAAATGGAGACCTTGCAGAACAACACTAATGAAGAACACAGAAGTCATCAATTTTTCCTAAGTTAGAGCCTAGGACAACTGTCCCTACATATGACCAACTGAGGCTCACTGTTGAACCCCCAAGTGGCTACGACCCAGACAAGCGTTGCATCTTACGGAGTCTTACCGGTCTCTCAGTTTAGTGATTACAGCCTAGACTGAAAGGAATATGTTCCATAAAGACTTTTAATATACTTCCATAAACAAATAAACAAATAAAAAGGGGAGGTGGTAACCGCTGGCCCGCCTCCATATTGCCCTAGCCAATGAGGTTACAACTGAATTTAAGCTAACCCCGTCTGAGTTGGGCTTGATCTTTTTAGCAGAATTGGTGACTTTCGGCAAGCATCTGGCTCTCTTTCACGTCATAGCTATCTCTCTTATTCCTAGGCTCTACGCGATTCCTCGCTGTATGGGTGCCTCTAATTTTTGTTTGGTCACGCTTCTGCTTAATTAGTCCGGTGGCCCTCTCTCATACAATACGAGAAGTGACGTACACACAGACAATATACAAGCACTCCATCAAAGGAGCGTTTTTGTCGAATCCTATGCTTTCACTACGCAGGCCTCTATGGAGCTTCTGACGACGGGGCTGGCCTTCATTTGGGGAATTCGCACGATCTCTGCGCAGTTCTTAGACCCCGTGCAAACTGCTTGTCGATGTGGTCCTATGCCGTCGGCATTCAGACCTGGCAAAATGTTGGGCAAAATAGTGTCCCCCCCCCTCCCCACCTCTGCTGGTGTCAACGCTCCCGCATGCATGGCTAGGGATCAGTGGGTAATGACCCCTGCAATCCAGGGCTTCACGCACAGTCAAAAACAGTGCCGAGAGAGAAGCCAGAAATTGCTTGTATACTTTTTTTTTCATTGAATTTTTTTTTCATTTATTATACTCCTCAGGGCCAAGAGCATTACAGGGGGGGGGGTGGAGTGGTAAATACAAAAGAATTAGGATGACAAATACACTTGGTTACATGATTGTTTAATAGCACCTCTATATACAATAATAGCTAAGGCTTCACGGAACTGCTCATAATTAATAAGGCCTACAACTTCGGTGGGAAGATGGTTCCAGTCACGTGAGGTTCACGGTAGGAATGATTGTGAAAAACTTTTAGTGTTTCATAACAAAATGCCGACTTTGTACTGATGATCAATGTGACGGGATACGTAAATTTGATGGGGTATGAGGTGATCTCGTAGACTATGATGATGGTACAACTTGTAAAAGAGAGCAATTCTAGACACTTTTCTGCGAGATGCCAGCGATGGGAGGCAACGATTAGATTTTATGTTAGTTATACTCGCTGTGCGGTGGTAGTTAGCAAGAATAAAACGTACAGAGTTATTTGGAACCATCTCGAGGTTAGTGATTAGGTTTTCATGAGCAGTGTTCCATACCGGTGTCGCGTATTCAAGTTTGGGTCGTATTAAAGTTTTATATAAGTGCGTCACGCGGCTCTTTCTGCATGTTTAAGATATGAGCAGCTTAACAGTAATCTGCGCTTCATCTTTCTCGTTTTGGTGCCCCTCCCCAATGCTGAGTAGCGGGCTGAAACCCAATAGTTCAGGCCTGCCTCTCAGCTTTTCTCTCCTGATAGATATCTCTCTCTGCCACAATTGCGTTTTCGGTACAGCGTTTTGCTGCCACGGAAGTTAGGCCTTTGTAGTAGACGGCATCCTTGAAAACGGCGGTATTGTGCTAGACAAGCAAATCGAATTACTGCACAAGAAGGCTGTAGTTCGGGATGGCAAATCGTCTCGTGTTACGCATTGTGAGAGAGAGGGGAAAAGTGAGACAGTTGCCAGCATGCGCGCTCCTTCGCTGACCAGGCTAATGCATGCACTTAAAACAGATTGTTTTTTTCGAACGGTGGGGTATGCGCCACATGCAAACGCGGACGCATTGTATAAACGTCATGCGCTAAGCAATTGGAGATTAGTGTAAGCGTGGCACATGGGGGGGGGGGGGAGTCTGCTGGTAGCAATCATCCTGAGCCGATTAGACGAGGCAATCTCCATGAAGAGAACGCAAATGTGCACGGCGGCACTTACATTTGTACATATATTCTGAGATTACGCGCGTAATTACTAATGACCAGAATTACCTGTGTATTCTGTTACAATAGTATTCGTTGTCGAGCGTCATCAATACTCCCAGGGGTAATCTGCCAACGTTATCACCATGTTTCCTATCCGTAAGCGGTGAATTGTAAGAATATAAAAGAATCCTGTTAAACGAACTCGCCAATTATATTGGATAAGTATTCGCACAGTGGCAAATGTGTGGTTTAGGGCACTCTGAGATAGAATTATGGTACGTATGCAAGTGATTTGTCGTGCATTCACGCTTTCGCTTATCGAACATTGCGCAGCTACGAGCCCGAACTCTTCCCCGGCCTGGTGTACCGCATGGTGAAACCCTGCATCCTGCTCCTTGTTTTCGTGTCCGGGAAGGTGGTACTCACCGGTGAGTATGTACCGTCATCATCGCCATGCATCACCATGTGCCATCATCGCGCCCCGCACCTGATCGAGTCGCGAGCACCGAAGAGAACGCACTCCGGTGCTCGGCTACTATGGTCACCATAGCCGCTTCTCGGCTCGCATCATCACCTTATCTATTTTGTGTAATTGCTGGAACGAATGTTTTCTTACAGTATAAAAGACAGAACTGCCAGTGGCACATATCCGTGAACTTCGGGCGTTTCGCACGCATTTGGACGTTGTCCACCTATACACAATCTTATAAAAGGCTGCGCTACAGCTAGCAACTAATTAATAGTAGGCGCGCGCAAACATTGAAAGTCGCCATTCAATTTCGTAGAATATTGCTTTATTTCGAATAAACCATGTATAAAAACATTTATTCCTGACTCTAGGAAGCCAGTATGGTGAATGTGAAGATTATTCAAAATAATTCTACTGGCACCAGTTTCCGAGCGAATTCACGGGGCCAATAACTTCTCAATGATTTCCATTATTTTTTCTTAGTGTCTCGCTTTTTGGCAGTATATATATGAATTTCTTTTATTATTTGTACAGTGTCCCTATCTTTGCATTCCTTTCAATTTCTATAAATGTTTTACCTCATTTCGTTACGGGAGCAAACACAGCACCATGCCTGTATCCGGTAAGATGATGTAGCCTTGTTTCTTTATTGTCATTGTCCTGGTACCATAGATAACAAAATAATCTTATCAATTGCAAGGCCCTCACTTATCCGGACATATAATAGTGAATGGTAGTACATGCGCATGTCAATGTACAGTCTGTATCAGCTAACTGCTGCCAAGCTTCAACAAGGCGGTGAATAAACGTACGTCCGACGTGTACTTCCAGCTTTCTTTATAGGTGCGTTAGACGGATCAGGCAATGCTTTTATGGAAGTACGTCAGACATTTCTGTTTGGATTTTGCACCTTTCACGTTAGCATGCGTTGACCATAAGCGCGCTGAACAGCTAAATACATGATTCCCTTGCGTCAGATCCTCTTCTGTGTTTGTTGTGGTGTAGCGTGCCTTTTCCTTTGTGGTGTCGCGTGCCTTCTTCGGCACAGCCCGCGTACATCGGTGGGCTCATCGCTGCTGCAACAACTGCCGCATCTGCTTCCGTGACATGGACGTGTGCTTTCACAGCAATAAAAAGAACGGCAGAACCTATTTCACGATTTCTGTCAATTAGTCAGCGATACAGTGTATGGCACTGTCGAAACGAGTTATCGACTGGCATAGCTACCGAAATTAAATTAATTCTGCATGGCTAAGACGTCATTACCTTTCTCATCGTCCTCTTTCGAAAAGAGAGCGCACCGAAGAAACATTTCAACTATTCAGCCAGCGCAAAGAAACTTTCCCCCGTTTCCATGTGATGCCCAGTCAAGGTCCCGAAAAAACAATGACAACTATCTCACCATTCATCGTAGCTAAATGCCTTACCGACACACTAGGTGCTGGCTACAAAGTGACAAAAATGAGCAGTGGCGACCTTCTTGAGGTCCACGACACTCTACAGCATGGCAAACTATCCACTCTCTTAGCATTCCGTCATGTGGCAATCACTGTTACCCCCCATCGATCATTGAACACGTGTTGATGATGATGATTGAAGTTTATTGGCGCAAGGGCATCTAAGGCCAAAGAGCGCCAGGACATGTGTTTTCGTTTAGTAAAATTGTAGGTTTAGTGCTATGACTTAATATAGAGGCTGTATAAAGGCCTACACGTAAGAAAAATCTATAAATAATAGTGAATGAATTCTAAAATTCTGAATATAAATATAAAGTCTTAAATGCAATTGGTTATAGGCACAGATGGTAAATTATTGCAGATTGACCGAGTCCCTTGCTGTACAATTCTTGCTCACGCAAGAAGTGCAAAAGAGCTGAGACATACTTGTGTGCATTAGGTTGTACCTCACCTGTGAGGCACAATCTGATGGTTAGGATGGAATGAGATGATATCTAGAAAGTTAGCTTGTGCAAGATAATTGAGCACTCTTTTAAAGTCAAAGAGTGCATCCTCTGATAAGAACATCGAGGGATGGGGTGGTTTATGGTGTGTGTAGAGTTCCTTAAAATGAGCTTCTCGCTCTCGGTGAAGTTCGGGACATTGAATGAGGACGTGTAGGACGGTTAAAGGGAAGCTGAAGAGTCTGTCGAATTCAATAAGACGCTCATATACGGACGCGGGACCCTTATAAACCATGAAGGTTAAATTTTGGGGGAGATTTTTCACTTAGCAGTGACGCAATCGTCAGTTAAAATTGTGGTGTAGCTCCGTCCCCCGTCGAGTGCCGCGCGCTGCTGCTGACGCTGACGATGCGAGCGGAGACCGGAAACCGCGGCTTAGAGACGTCAACACTGGTGTTCCGCTCCTTCGCAGTCTCCGCGACCGTGCCTGACCGGGCTTATTTCTGCGTGCGTGCCGTCCTAATCTGCTTCGCTCGACCCTACATTCCTTTATTTGTGTGTATGTAGGGGTGGTTGTTGACGTGCGCAACATCAATTGAACTTGTAGGCCGATCATGCCGGCGTTCTGTGCAGCCTACGCTTGCACGAACACCAGCGGCCGCGACGATGTTCCGATGTTCCATTAGTTCCTGCACGACAAGAAGCTTTCAGCTAAGTGGGAGGTTGCTGTGAAGCAAAACAGCTTCAAGCGCTCAAGAACAAGTGTTGTGCTCTAACCACTTCCGTGACGATTACTACCGGAGTTTATCAATAATGCGTGCTCTGGGTTCTCCTAAAAAAAATTGTTAGCACGCTGGATGGACGGTGCATGTTTATCGCCCACCCTTGACACAGGTTTCATCACTAAGCGCCGCGAAGTTTCTATTCGCACGTGTGTTGTGAAACAGCCTGCATGCAGCTACCATACCGCAGTGCAAGCGTAAAGTTTGCATGTGTTGGAAAGCCTGCTCACGTCAAGACGCTGCACTCCCCCTTCTCTCGTACACATAAGAAACCGACCATCTCACGTAGCCGACGGAATTCGCCGGTTACGAGTAGCGTTCGGATGGCGCGCTGGTGAAGGTTCTATACTACACGTGCTACAACAGCCGGTAAACTTTTTCCGCGTTTAAACCGTCTGTGTAGATTGCCGACAGCTTTGGGGCAGCGCACAAATGCTGAAGATCGCATCACCGCTTACGTTCTACGAGGAGGCATGCAGCAACATAACGCTACAGTTGTTTGCCCGGAAACGTACTCACTGGAACGCTGAATGCAGCTTAGCAAAAAACATACTCGCCAAAGAACATTTCCCACACAAGGAGATACTAACACTGCGCCTTCTTTCACGTGGAAAGCAGTGCTTGCACCAGCATTTTTTGCTTCTTGGCGAGGCCGGCTCTTCGCAAACGGCCCGTACATGTAGTATGTACAAGTATGTACGTACGTGTAGTATGTACAAGTATAACCCCTTAGAAGTGATCTTGCACGCGACAGCGACAGCGCTGCAAGCGAGGCGATGGCTGTTGTGTTCACTCGTCGTCTGCAAGCCGAACCATTGTTCACGTCACGTGGAGCCCGTCCAATCACAGGCGAAAACGAGGCGCGCGAGCTGGGCGTATCTGCTGCTGCACTTTTCGTCGAAATAAAATATGTTTGTGCTTTCTTTCACTCAATTTCGATGAGATATTCGAATTCAGAGGGTTCAAAACCACGGCGTACTGCTCTTCACTCATTTTTTTTTTGAAAACCTTTCAGCTTCCCTTTAAGTTCTCACCGCAGCCTGTGCACGTCGGTGGGACAGTTGCAGTAAAGAGGCATTTGTGTGTGTCATAAGTGCGTCCTATTCTGAGACATGCCAGGGTGACTTCTGTGTGTCTATCAAGCTTCAGTGGGAAAGGTTTGGTTAATTTCGGTTTAAGCAGGTAAAGCTTCTTTTCAACTTCCTAGTCCCACTCAGCTTGCCAATGATTATGGAACGCCTTTCGTACCACAGGTTTCATATCTACACCAGGTACCCAGCTTACATCGATTGTATCCCGATGAGCCGTTTCTCCAGCATTTTTGTTCGCCATTTCATTGCCTGCGATCCCAGAGTGGCCTGGCACCCAGCATACAACAATAGCAAGGTTTTGTTTATGCGCTACGTGGATCTGTTTAAGGAGCTGGGTAATTACAGGGTTTCGGCTTGTTTTTCCACAGGACAGGGCTGTGACAACGCTTAGGGAATCTGTTTATATTATAGACTTTTATATCTTGTGCTGTACTATATACTCAGTAGTGATCAGAATACCGTACGCTTCCGCTGTAAAGATGCTGCTATGTTTATGCAAGGTTTCAGTCTTGGAGAAGTTTGGGCCATGGGCTACACATGATACCGAATTTGTAGACATTGAAGAATCAATGAAAAATGCTGTAGATCAGTACTTGTCTTCAAGAGCCATGGAATGTTGCTGGATGAGGGCACTTGGACAACTCTTTTTCTTCAGCTCTCTAAAGGGCAAGTTACAAGTGACAGGACATTGCTCCCAAGGTGGGATGGGTTCGGCATAGTCACTTTCCTGCAGATTTGTGATAACTATTGCAAGTTTTTTCGCAACAGATTTTACCGCTAATGGGAATGGCGGGGCATGAGAAGGCCGGTTTATTTACAACTGATTTGTGGACAGATCATTTATGAGTGCTTTGCATGAATGCTGTTTTAGCGACATCGTTTTGATTGCATAGGTGACTCTGAGATATGTGCGCTGCTAATCTAGTGGACACTGATCCGACTCTACATAGAGACTTTGGACAGGGCTCGTACGAAAGGCACCAAGTGCTAGGCGGATACCTAAGTGATAGATAGGATGGATTAGCTTAAGTGCTGTCATTGAAGCTGACTGATAAACAATACATCCATAGTCTAGGCGTGACAACACAAGGCTTTTAAAAAAAGATAGGAGACAGTGCCTATCTGTTCCCCACGACTGGTGAGATAAAGTCTTTATAAGGTTAATTGTTTTAACACATTTCAGCTTCAACTCTTTTAAATGCTGCATGAAGGTTTGCTTGGTATCGAAGATTACACCCAAAAATGTTTGTTCCTTTCTAACTACCGGGCTTCTCCCATTCATCGTAACGCAAGGGTCAGGACATGCCCCTCTTCGTCGGGAAAACAGCATACAGGTAGTTTTTTCTGCACTTAATTTAAACCCGTTTTCGTCTGCCCACTTGGCGAGCTCATTAACAGTTAGCTGTATCTGGCGTTCACATAGGGACAGATTGTAAGATTTAAAGCTGACTTGGATGTCTTCCACATAGACAGAATAAGACACCATGGATGGTATAACAGAGCGGAGAGAGTTCATTTCAATTAGGAAAAGTGTGCAACTTAGCACTCCTCCCTGTGGTACGCCGTTTTCTTGAACGAAGGTGCGCGAAAGTACACTGCCAATTCTTACGCGGAACTTCCTTTCAGATAGGTAATTCTGCAAGATCTTCAGCATGTAGCCACCAATTCTGTAGCACGCCATGTCTTGCAGAATACCATATCGCCAGGCAGTATCATATGCCTTCTCAAGGTCAGAGAATACAGGTAGACAGTATTGGCTGTGTACAAATGCATCACGTATATATGACTCAAGGAGACCAAGACTATTGGTTGTAGACCATGCACTTCGGAAGCCAGATTGTTGAGGATTCCATGTACTATTATATTCCCAAAAGAACACAAGGCGACGGTTAGTCATTTTTTCAAACACCTTAAGTAAATAGCTTGTGAATGCAATTGGTCTGTAGCTGTTAACGAAGGCAGGGTCTTTGCCGTGCTTGAGTATTGACAGGACTATTGCCTCCTTCCAAGATGAAGGTATATGACTTGTTGCAAAAATCTTATTATAGAGGCCTAAGATGAAGTTTAGGGTCTCACAACGCTGATTCTTGATTATTTCGTATGTTACTGTGTCAGAACCTGGAGCCGAGCTGCCACAAGAGCCTAGGGCAAGCTTCAGTTCATGGATTATTAGTGGTTAGTTGTACCCTTCTGACGACAACTTGGTTGGACGCAGAGGGATATTTTCAGCTATTTTTCATGGTGTAAGAACATTTCGGTATAATTTTCGGAGCTTGATACCATCTTAAAGGGCTCAGCATGGGTGTTTGCTTGATCTTCTATAGTATTGCCAGAGCAAGTGATGAGACGAAAAGGATTTGGATGTTGCCCTTTTAGTTTACGCACCCTATTATACACTTTGCTAACATCCGTGTATGAGTTTATGGAGAATACGTAGCGTGTCCAGCTTTCTCCTTTCAATACTCGGTGGATACGATGGCCATTTGCCTTGCAACGCTTAAATTCTATTTGATTTTTTTGTGGTTGGTAGCGTGAAAATCTATTCCATGCTTTGTTCTGGAGTTTTTTTGCAGTTTCACAGTCTTTGTTCCACCACGGTTTTGGATTTACTTTATCTGTGCAGGACTGAGGTATGCAGTTTTTAGCAGAACAGAGGATATGTTCAGTGATGCAGGTAGTCAGTTCCTCTGCACCTACGTGGTTCATATCTTCCAGGCACAGTTTACATATGTTTCTGAATTGCGACCAGTCTGCACTATGAAGTTTCCACTTTTTGGGGTAAGCTGGTCCATCGTGCCACTTTGTTCTTTCTAGGAGTGTTGGAAAATGATCGCTCCCATATGGATTACTGATACTTCTCCATCCAGGTATGGAAGAAGTGATGCTTACCCTATGGCTAAATCTATACATGAATACGTGTTGTGTGTGGAACTGTAAAAGCTTGGCTCTGCCTTGTTAAATAGACAGGCTCCAGAAGAAAGAAGGAAGTTTTCTATTGCCCGTCCTCTAGCACCACATCTTGAGTCACTCCAGAATGTGCTGTGAGTGCTGAAGTCTCCGATTACTATATACGGTTCGGGAAGCTGGTCAATCAGTTCTTCAAATTCTGCTCTGTCAAACCATTCATCAGGCGATATATATATATATATATATATATATATATATATGGAGCATATAGTTATAAGTTGTTTGAACAATATAGCCCGAACAGCCACTGCTTCAAATGAACTGTGAAGTGATACATGCTGGCATACTACTGACTTTTAGACTATGATTGCCACACCATCTGAAGCATAATTACCATTATTTCTATCTTTATGGAAAATGATGCTCTCTCAAGAAGTTCGTGCGTACAGACTTTCAAAGTGTTTCTTGAACACAGAACAGTCGTGGTTGATATTCCTCTAGTATATCTTTGACATCATCGAGATTGCGAAATAGTCCGCTGGCATTCCATTGAATTATTTCTGTAGCCATGCCGAGGAAGCATTTTGTTGTCTGTGTTCAAGAGTACGCGGTAAAGATAGATAAATATGTATACTATGGCGGTAACCGTTTAAGTTACCGCTCCCTTTCTTTGAACAGTTACAGGTATTTTATCTCGTGTAGTGCGCTCTTGAGAGCGCTGATCTTTCGGCGTCGATGACACCGGGGATTTTCGATCGACCTCCATAACCATCTCGGAGGCGCTGAAACGGGCGTCCCAGGTCGTGGAGTTCGGATTAGCTTTGGGACCTTCGGAACCGGAGTCGGCAGGTCAACTTTCGACGTTGATGGAGAAGCACTTGCTGCAGCCACCAAGGGGGCAGACGGAGTGATTACCGGACCGCTATCGGTGACCAAGGCAGACTCCCGAGGGATTTCTGACGCTGCCTCCCGTCGCGCCACCTCGGGAAAGCTTGTGCGATTTAAGTATGACAGATGTTTCCTTGCTTCGTGAAATGTATTTTCTTTGACCTTTAATGCTATGATTTCTTTTCACCGGATCCCCTTTCCCTCGACACGGCTAAGCTCCTAAGGATTCCCTTTTCCCCGGACACGGCTAAACCGCGCACGGATACACGCGGGAGGGTCCAACCCTCGTCTGAACACGTGTAAAGGAGTCATATCTGATGATCTCTTGAGCATAAGTGAGGAAGAGCTCCTGGAGGGCTGGAAAGAACATAATATGATTCAATACAAAGACTAAATATCAAGCGAGACAACGAAGATATTCCGACTAAGCATCTAATCCTCACCTTTGCATCCAGCGGGCTACCAGGAACCTTAGAAACGGGATATACCTAAATTCGAGTCAAGCCTTACATTCAAAACCCCCGAAGATGCTTCAAGTGTAAGAGATGTGGCCATGGTTTGCAAAGCTGCCGTGGCCGACTGACCTGTGCAGTGTGGCGAACACGAACAAGAATCCAACAACTGTAATGGCACACTCCACTGTCCCAACTGTGACGGTGGACACGCATCATACTCTCGAAACTGTCCAACACGGGAAAAAGAAAAAGACCTAATCACAATGAAAATCAAAGAAAACATCTCATTTCAAGAAGCGCGGAAACTTGTTTCCTTTTTTTCATACCTCAGGGTATGCTGATGCGGCGCGCAAGGGGGCAACGTTGCAGCAGACTCCGGCCCCAGCCCGGCCCACAAAGAGTGTGGTCGCGGCCGTGCCACCAGCCCCCGTGGCGTCAGCAGCCAGCGCTGCTGCGCCGTTCCTGAAGGAGGGCCCATCGACCTCTGGATTGGTGGCCGCCAAGGCCCTACTTTCCGAGGCATGGCCTACGGTGAAAACATCCCGCTCATGTGAGCGGAAGTCCAGCGGCTCCCAAGAGTCGATGGACACAACCTCGAGCCAGACGGCGCAACCAGCGCCTCGGGAGCGGCGCGAATCTCGGGACCCCTCCAAGAACGATAAAACCCGAATCACAGGGCCTGTAAAGGCTCCGTAAATAATTCCTCGAACTCTGCTCCTCTTTACACAAAGCATAAAAACATGAACAATATGGCTACACAAATAATACACTGGAACCTTAGAGGTCTTAGTCTTATTCACAACCTCGATGACCTCTTACACAACTATAACCCAAATGTGCTGTGTGTTCAGGAGACATATCCTAAATGTACACAAATAAACTTCCTTCGTCAGTAAACCATCTACCGTAAAGGCCGTGACGAGGCGAATACCTCCTCTGGCGGTGTAGCAATAGTTGTGGACAAGTCCGTAGCTTGTCATCATGTTGCCCTTCAGCGCCCCTTGAGGCAGTGTCAATTCGAGCAATTCTTTGTATTAAATTGATCACTGTGGGTTGCTTATACATACCCCCTAATTATCACCTCGGCAAAAGCGATTTGTATAACCTAATTGATCAGCTGCCGGACCCCTACAAACTCGTAGGCGATTTTAATGCTCACAACACCATGTGGGGAGACTCGCGATGTGATGCGAGAGGTCGTTTCATTGAAAATTTTCTTGTGAACTCCGGTGCGCGCCTCTTCAACAAGGAGGATACAACGTATTATAATATTCGCCATAATTCATATTCATCAATAAACCTGTCGATCAGCTCTGCAGCAATTTTCTCGGACTTGCAGCGGCATGTATTTAAAAGTCCCTATGGAAGTGACCACTTCCCTGTAATGTTAAATTCAATACGTTAAGATGAGTTCCCCCCACGTACCCCCCGGTGAAACCTAGCCTCCGACGAATGGATTCATTTTAGAGAATCAACTTATTTATCACGAGATTCTATCACTGATTTTAACACAGACGAAGCAGTACCATGTTTTACTTGTTTTATGCTCGACGCAGCTGAAAAGTTCATTCCCGAAACACAAGGTCTCTCTTGTAAAAGACGTGTACCCGGGTGGAACGAGCAGTGCAGACTGGCGTGAAAGAAACAAAACAAAGCGCGGGGTTTTCAGCGTCACTCCCGGACTGCAGAAAACCTCATTGAATTTAAACTGGCCAAATCGTAAGGAAGGCGCACGCGGAGACAGGCAAGGAGGGCTAGCTGGGAAAGGTTTCTCCCGGGCATCACATCCTACACTCAAGAGCCTAATGTTTGGAATGGCGTATGAAAGCTAAATGGACAGCAAATCCACCCATTGCCTTTAGTTGACCCCCAAGGGACTACCTTGGAAGACCAGGCCAACGCTTTGGGTGAACACTTCAAGCATTATCAAGTTCCACACGCTGCACAAGTTCATTCCTCAAGTATACACAAATAGCTGAACTTAAGGCACTGGATCGCAAATGCCATCAGGATGAACCATACAGCCATCCTTTTAATATTGCCGAGCTTAAAGCTGCCTTGAGCACGTGTAGAATATCTGCACCGGGAGCTGATAGAATCATATATGGCATGATTAGAAACTTACGTAGGGACACACAGATGACACACCTGGCACTATTCAACTCTATCTGGGCTGCCGGACACCTCCCATCCTCATGGAAGGAAGCTATTATTATTCCCGTCTCGAAGCTCGGTAAAGACCCTTCCTTGGCGGCAAGTTATCGTCCGATAGGTCTTACAAGTTGCCTGTGTAAACTATTTGAAACAATGAATAATCGTCGACTCATACACGTCCTTGAACTTAACAATATGCTTGATCCATATCAATGTGGGTTCAGAGAAGGACGGTCTACGACTGATCATCTGGTGCGCATTAAAGGAAATATTCGTGATGCATTTGTGCATAAACAGTTCTTCTTATCGATATTCCTGGATATAGAAAACGCGTATGACACAACGTGGTGATACGGGATCCTGCGAGACTTATCGCGAATGGGCATCCGTGGAAATATGTTAAACAAATTAGAAAGCTATCTGTCCAAACATACCTTCCGCGTAAAAATCGGCAATGTATTGTCGCGACCTATGTACAAGAAACTGGTGTACCCCATGGAGGTGTGCTTAGTTGCACGCTCTTATTGTGAAAGTGAACACCCTTCGTGCTCCATTACCGCCAGCCATCTTCTATTCTGTTTACATAGATGATATAAAAATAGGTTTCAAATCCTGCAACCTTGCAGTGTGTGAGAGGCAAGTACAACAGGGCATGAACAAAGTATCTAAATTAGCAGACGAAAACGTATTTCTAGTGAAACCGAACAAAAGTTCTTGTGTGCTTTTCACAAGAAAGAGAGGGCGCATTGAATATCCCAATATGAAAATGTATGGCCAGCAAATCCCTGTGAACAAAGAGCACAAGTTCTTAGGCATCATACTTGACTCTAAACTAACATTTATCCCTCACATAAAGTATCTCAAGGTGAAATGCTTAAAAACAATGAACTTACTGAAAATGTTATCCCATACTACATGGGGCAGTGACAGGAAATGTTTGATGAATCTCCACAAGAGCCTAATTCGATCCCGATTGAACTATGGTACCGTGATCTCTCATTTTGCCACCCCGAGTGCGCTAAAGATGCTAGATCCGCTCTGACTGGCCGACTGGCCACTAACGCTTTCAGAACAAGTCCAGTGGCGTAGCTAGGTCGTCTGGCACCCGGGGCCCATAGGTCTTCTATCACCCCCCCCGTCTGTAGTCGAGGAAGGCGAGGATATCAACAAGTTCCAGGTGACTTCAGACGTATATGACCGCCTCCCCCCCCCCCCCACCCCCACTGGCCCCTTGCACCCGGGGCCCACGGCCCCCCGGCCCCCCCCCTGTTGCTACGCCACTGAACAAGTCCCATTGAAAGCTCATATATAGAATCAAATGAGTGGCCACTCCATCTGCAGAGAACATACATCAGCCAAACATATTTTCTAAAAGTTCGCTCTAATCCTCAACATCCGTGTTTTATTACCGTTAATGATATGACATATGCTACACTCTTTCGCAATCCTCCCTCTGTAAGAGCTTCGATTTTGGAAGAGAGAAAAGTCTAGAGCAAATTGAAATCCCACAAGTTACGCTGGAAGAAGTAAAGAAAGTCTTGAAAGCTATGCAAAGGGGGAAGGCAGCTGGAGAGGATCAGGTAACAGCAGATTTGTTGAAGGATGGTGGGCAGATTGTTCTAGAAAAACTGGCCACCCTGTATACGCAAAGCCACATGACTTCGAGCGTACCGGACTCTTGGAAGAACGCTAGCATAATCCTAATCCATAGGAAACGGGTCGCCAAAGACTTGAAAAATTATAGACCGATCGCTTACTGTCCGTTGCCAGCAAAATATTTGCCAAGGTAATCGCAAATATGATCAGGAACACCTTAGACTTCGGTCAACCAAAGGACCATGCAGGATTCTGTAAAGGCTACTCGACAATTGACCATATTCACACTATCAAGCAGATGATATGCAAATGTGCGGAATATCACACACCCTTATATATAGCTTTTATTGATTACGAGAAAGCGTTTAATTCAGTCGAAACCTCAGCATTCATAGAAGCATTACGGAATCAGGGTGCAGACGAGCCGTATGTAAAATACTAAGAGATATCTATAGCGGCTCCACAGCCACCGTAGTCCTCCATGAAGAAAGCAAAAAATCCCAATAAAAAAGGCGTCAGGCAGGAAGATACGATCTCTCCAATGATATTCACAGCATGTTTACTGGAGGCATTCAGATACCTGGATTGGGAAGAAGTGGGGATAAAAGTTCATGGAGGATACCTTAGTAACTTGGGATTCGCTGATGATATTGCCTTGCTTAGTAACTCAGGGGACCAATTGCAAGGCATGCTCACTGACGTGGAAAGGCAAAGCAGAAGGGCGGGTCTAAAAATTATTCTGCAGAAAACTAAAGTAATGTTTAACAGTCTCGGAAGAGAACAGCAGGCTACGGTAGGTAGGGAGGCACTAGAAGGGGTAAGGCAATACATCTACTTATGACAGGTATTGACCGCAGATCCGGATCATGAGACTGAGACAATCAGAAGAATAAGAATGGGCTGGGCTGTGTTTGGCAGACATGCTCAGATCATGAACAGCCGGTTGCCATTATCCCTCAAGAAGAAAGTGTATAACAGCTGTGTCTTACCAGTACTCAGTGCGGGGCAGAAACCTGGAGGCTTACGAAAAGGGTTCTACCTAAATTGAGGACGACGCAACGGGCTATGGAAAGAAGAATTAGAGGTGTAACGTTAAGGGATAAGAAAAGAGCAGATTGCGTGAGGGAACAAACGCGAGGTAATGACATCATAGTTAAAATCAAGAAAAAGAAATGGGCATGGGCAGGACATATAATGAGGAGGGAAGATAACCGGTGGTCATTAAGGGTTACGAACTGGATTCCAAGGGAAGGGAAGCGCAGTAGGGGATGGCAAAAAGTTAGGTGGGCGGATGAGATTAAGAAGTTTGCAGGGACAACATGACCACAACTAGTACATGACCGGGGTAGTAGGAGAAGTGTGGGAGAGGTCTTTACCCTGCAGTGGGCGTAATCAGGCTGATGATGATGATGATTATATGAGATCAGTTGCGGGGAAACAGGATAAGCTTAAAATCAAGGTTATGAATTTATTTTATTTATTTATTTGTTCACAGTACCCCTAAGGGCGCTCGTGCTACGGTATTACATAGGAGGGGGGGACAGAAACATGAAATATACAAAGAAATAAAACTACAGTACAGTAATGTACAGTACGTTGATGCTATTTCCGAAAAATGAACTCCATGCGAATATGTCAAGTGGGCAACTTACGCAGGACGTGCAGAAGCAGAGTCGCATTACTAAAGCGCACCGCAGAGTCCAGAAGGCACTACGAAAGCGGTCGACCATCAAATCAACACTTCTGTGCCCGCACCGTAAACTTTTCGGCTATGCTATTGCTAGAGGTCGCGGATTTGATCCCAATCGCGGCAGCCGCATTTCGACGCGGGCGAAATACAACACGAACGTGCACACAAGTTTTCAGATGCGTTAAAAGACATCACGGTGTGAAAATTAATCTGGAGTCGGCCACTACGGCGTGCCTCATCACACGAGGGTTGGACCCTCCCGCGTGTAGTCGTGCGTGGCTTAGCCGTGTCTGGGGAAATTGCGATCCTGGGCGATGAGCCGATGCTGAGTGTTAGGACCTTAAATGCCCCCCCCCCCCCTCCGGTGGAGGCAACACACTTCTTCGGCCGGGGCTTTACATAGACGGCACCTCCAGACTGACCCACCTAGGGGAAATCAACAGTCGCCTTTTCCTGTCCTCTTCAATCTTCGTCTTTCTCTCCCCCTTTTTCAAATTGCCTGTCTTCTCTTCACTTCTTATTCCTTATTTCCTGGCGGCACAGGTTAAGCGTGTGTAACATATTCACTCGTGGGAATATATAATAGGTTATAGCGGCGATACATGGCTGCCGTACGCAGGTATTCTTCCAATCTTGTATGCCCTTGTTGGGCTCGGTGGTGGGTGGCTACCATCATCGCCGAATTTCCACCACTACCTGATCGCTCTGTGAAGAGGGGGCGCACCGATGAAAAATTCACGATTTTCCTGCAACCAAAACAATCTTTTCCCAAGTATCATGTTGTACATAGTCAGCACGATATCAAACCAGTCAGAATATCTCATGGAATATCTCATGGAAGCAATTGGCCCAGGCCATAAAGTAACGAAGATGGGAAGTGGCGATCTTCTTCTCAAACTTCACGACAAAGTACAGTATGACGGACTCTCGAACGTTGTTGTATTAGGGGAAATTTCCGTCTCAGTGGGCCCACACAGGTCAATGAACACAGTGTGCGGGGACGTCTCGAAAGATGATTTCTCGAACTGAATGAACGCAAACTACTTCAAGGATCGCAAGACCAGAACCCAGCGAAAGTGCAAATGATAATATTGAGGCGAGATGACAAGCCAATACCTACCAAACACAGAATTATTATTTTCGGAACCAGCAACCTACCTGAAACAATAGAAACCGTTTACCGTATGCTTCGCGTGAGGCCGTTTATTCTAAATCCACATCGATGCTTCCAGTGTCAGCGCTTGGGGCATGGGTCGCAGAACTGCAGAGGACGTGCTGCTTGTGCTAAGTGTAGTTCTTCTGAACACGCTTCTGACATCTGTACTTCAACTAACCAATGTACCAGCTGTGAAGGAGATCACCGCGCCAACTCGCGATTGTGCCGCTCGTGGAAAGAAGAGAAACAGATCATAAAACTGAAAATAAAACTCAACCTATCTTTTCCAAAGGCATGCAAGCATTTCTTACTAGACAATCAATCCAGTCCTTCCAACACCGATCTGGCGCGCCCGGGGGCAGCGCCACATCCATCGGCGGCCGCCGAAGTCACAGGGAGCGTGATGACGCTTACGTCAGCAGCCCCCCCGGGCAGGAGCAGCCAGTGCTCTTCCTCGCCCAGTCAAGAAGGACAAGCAGACCTTCGAGCCTGCCAGTCCCAGGGCCACGGCCCGTGCACAGAAGCTCGACAAACCCCTGAGTGTGCACGCCGAGCGGACATCATTCACCGCCTCTGAAGAGGCGATGGAGGCAACCAACATTCCTCCGGTGTCCCAGACACCGAAGGAATGTCGTAGCTCCATGGAGCGTGCCGGAAAAAAAAAGAAAAATCCCGTATCACGGGGCCTAGAAAGGTCTCGTGCGCTAACTCGAACTACATCTCTCGACACACAGAACCAAACACTTTCAATATCGCTACTCAAGATATGCATTGGAACGCCAGAGGTCTACTCCATAATCTGGATGACATAAAGGAACTCCTACACAAATTGAATTCAAGAGTGCTGTATGTGCAAGAGACACACCTCAATTCTACACACACAAACTTTCTGCAGCAACACGCCATTTACCGAAAAGACCGCAGCGACACTCTCGCCTCATCTGGCGGCGTCACCATAATAGTTGATAAGGGTGTCGCCTGCCTGTATTTAAAGCTGCAAACGCCCCTTGAGGCAGTTGCAGTCAGAGCAGTGGTTTTTTACTAATCTGCTGACAATTACATCATTATATATCCCGCCCAACAGTCAACTCTCTAAAATTGAACTTGAAAGCCTTATTGCACAACCTCCGAAGCCCTACATTGTCGTTGGTGACCTAAATGATCATCATGCCTTGTGGGACGACTCTCGATGTGATGCCAGAGGGTGTCTGATTGAAATTTCCTCTTAAGTACAGGCGCGTTTGCTAAATAAAAAAGAACTAACTTTTTAGAGCATCGTAAAAAAACATTTTCATGTATCTATTTAACCATTGCATCAAGTACAGTCGTGCCATACTTGGAGTGGGAAGGGCATAAGGATCCATACAGGAATGACCATTTCCCTATTACTTTAAAATTAAGAAAACACGACAGTTGCTCTCCACGTGTGCCCCAGCGGAAAGTTGACTCGGCGAACTGGCAGCGATACAGAGCTGACCTATACCCGCCGTGCTTGCTCAGTGGCTATGGCGTTGGGCTGCTGAGCTCGAGGTCGCGGGATCGAATCCCGGCCACGGCTAGCGCATTTCGATGGGGGCCAAATGCGAAAACACCCGTGTACTTAAATTTAGGTGCACGTTAAAGAACCCCAGGTTGTCGAAATTTCTGGAGCCCTCCACTACGGCGTGCCTCATAACCAGAAAGTGGTTTTGGCACGTAAAATCCCATAATTTTAATTGAAGAACTGAGCTATTTGACCTGGGGTGACGTCGGTACGCTTAGTATTGATGAAGTGTCATATTTAACCGCATTTATGGTCGACGTAGTGTCAATATATATCCCGCAAACAAATGCGTCGCTTATTAAACAAAGTGTTCCCTGATGGAACGATGAATGTAAGGAAGCGCGAAAGAAACAGAATACGGGTTGGAATGACCTCCGTGACCCTCCGACAACCGGAAACCTTATCAGCTTTAAAAAAATAAAATCGGAATGTAGAAGAACACGCCGCCGCACCAAATGGGACAGTTGGCAAAAATTTATTTTCGGCATTAGTTCGTATACAGACGTAAGAAAAGCCTGGAACAAGGGTAAACAAATTAAAAGGCCGCGAAACTCATCTTCTACAATTAGTAAACACACAAGCAGACACTCTTGAGGACCAGGCTGATTGTCTAGGAGCACATTTCAAGCACATGTCATTACACAAATACATTGCTAATATACCTGCGACAAGCAGAGCAGCTGACTCTGTTTTGGAAAGGCACATCCAATGATGTAGTTCCAGGCTTCATTGAACTGCTGCAACATGTCCGCTCCAGAAAATGACAGAATAATCTGTGAGATCATCAGACACACCCTGTAACCGAAAAAAACACTACGGTGACTCTTCAATTTCACGTTCTCCGCCGGCTACATTCCGTCCGCCTGGAAAGAAGCATTCGTAATCCCTATTCTTAAAAAGGGTAAGGACACTTCCTCATCCAACAGTTATAGACGTATGGCGCTGACAAGTTGTCTATGCAAACATTTTGAGAAAATGTTTAACTGTCGCCTCATCCACTTTCTTGAAAGCAACAAGGTGCTCGATCCCTTACAGTGCGGTTTCAAGGAGGGTAGATCCACAACAGGTCACTTTGTCCACATCCAGACAAATATCGGTGATGCCTATGTCCACAAACAATTTTTGTTGTCAGTATTTTTTAGATACGGAGAAGGCAAACGACACAACGTGTGTATATGTTTATATGTGGATGACATCCAGGTAAGTTTCAATCATGTTATCTAAGTATCTGCGAGCGTCAAGTATAGCTTAACATAGATAAATTACCTAGGTGGGCGGACGAAAACGGTTTTAGGCTAAACCCTCAAAAAAGTAGATGCGTCCTGTTCTCTACCAAGTGAGGCTTACTGGTGGACGCCGCTATAGATCTAAATGGAGAACGGCTGCCTGTGAGCCATGAACACAAATTTCTAGCGATCCTTTTAGACAGTGCGCTAGCTTTTGTACCACACTTGAAGTACCGTAAGGCAAAGTGCCTCAAGACTATGAATCTGCTGAAGCTCTTGTCACGCACATCTTGGGAAAGCGACAGGAGTCGCCTTATAACGTTCTACAAAAGTCTAATATTAACACGGCTTGACTACGGAGCAATACTGGACCTAGTGCTCTGCAAAATCTAGATCCTATTCACCACTTAGGCATCCGCCTTGCTACAGGCGCCTTTAGGACTAGCCCTGTGCAAAGCCACTACGTCGAGAATAACGAATGGCCGTTGTACTACCAAAGGACATATTTAGCTTTCTCCTACGCCCTGAAAGTTAACTCAGATATTAAACATCCTTGTCATTTTACCATTTGCGACTTGTCCACTGCTAGGCTGTTTCGTAACAGCCAAGCCACTAGGCCTTCTCTGTGCCCCCGATTGAAAGCACTCTCAGAAAAAACAGGGGTCCCTCTTTTAGAGAATGTCGTAGTGCTTCCTACACGGCTACACATTGGATAGTCTGCCACTCCCAAGGCGGTTGCCTTGGGAGTGGCAGACTATCCAATGTGACATCTCTTTCCTAGAAATGTCGAAACAAGCCCAGAAGGCACACATATATTCGCATTATCTGGAACCTAATGAGAAGTATTCCTGTGATCTATTTTACACAGATGCTTCGAAATATCCTGCTGATGTTGCTTATGCATCACTGGGACTCTCATTTTCAACATCTGGATCATTAAACCCATGCATTCGTATCTTTACAACGGAAGCATACGCTATACTTAAGGCTATTCACCACATAAGGCTCACAAATGTCTCTAGGGTTATTGTCTTCACCGACTCATTAAGTGTAGTGAGAGCCCTAATTAGTCTAATCAGTGCACGTACAGACAGAATAGCGGGAACTTGACAGGTTTAAGCTTCGCCACATTGCACGGTTGGAACTCCGCATGTTGCATGTAATGCAAAGGCCGTACAATGAAATATCTCCACAAAGCCTAATTAAATGAAAAACGAAGTATCTCAACTTCTCTCCATTCACAAAAGCGCCCTTGAAGTGATAAGTGATTACCTGCTTCCAACTCTTGTTTAGGCCACCAACAACGAATACCAGTACCTGGTCTGCTGATTGGTCAGTTTCAGGAAGCGTCGTCTTGCCAAGAAAGCCATCATCCCTTCGATCTAGCTCGATACCCTTACGGATCTCCATTTCGTCCATAAGAAAACGCAACCTTCTTCGATGTGAGACATCTCCGCCGCTTTAACTTTCATCATGCTGATGATCTCAGTCAAGACGCCAGGCTTAAATGACAGGTGCTGCAATCGTCTGCAAAGCGTTCTGCGTGACGGAAGAGGGCTGCCTTGTTCTAAATGCAAGTCATATCCAGCAGAGCCACACGGAAACTTGAGCTGCAATGCTTTCATTATAGTTTCTTCAATCCATGCGCTGCCTTTCCGGCTTTTTCTTTCCAAGGCAGCCTTTTGTTCTTGGTTCAAAAACTTTAGGTTTTGGTAACTCTTCTTCCAGTTTTTCTGGTAGTTGTCTTCATCTACTTTTTCACTGACAGAAGCTTTCATGCCATTCAGTGTTTTTCTTTTCCATGTCTTGCAGAGCCTTTCGTAGCTCACATGCCGAAAGCGATATGTCTTCATTGCACTCACGCTCAACTGCAGTGTCTTCCAAAGAGGAGATACTATCTCGACTCACTTCTACAGTGTCGTCAAGGTGAACTTTTGGAACAATACTTGTGGAAGGATTGTTCTTTTCCGTACCAGAAAGTACACATGCGGCAAGCCGCCTCGCAGGAGGCCTTCTTAGCTTAGGCCGAACTGGAATGAAAAGAACAAAAACCATTCGTTGTATTGCGTCCACTAAAGATTGCGAATATAATATGCCACAGTACAATTATTACTCACGTCAAAATTGAAACGGCGTGGGCAGGGCTGCTGACTTTAACTGATGGCGCCCATCCCGTCGATTTCTCTCGTACTGGTCCTCTTCAAAGTGTTTTTAAGTACAATTAAAACAACAAAAGTAATTATCGACCTTTAAATTGATGTGGAAGAATGCCTTATAAACAAAGAGCACCCATTAGAGTGCTTAAAAACAAATTTTTGCAGAAGTAATGCTGTATTACCTCGCTTCACACGTTTCGAAGAAATGCACAGACACCATGCCAGAAAGTGCCGAAACATTTTAGTCCCATGATGCCCTTTAACTCTACTACACCTGGGCATACCGTGCACAGGCATTTAAAGACCGTCACAGTACCCACTACGATCGGGAATGAGCACGAATGACCATCGGCTTATGCGCACCACGCTACAAGTACATATATACAAGTCTAAAAAATTAACCACGTAATGTAACACCCAGAGATCCGCAAGGTATCTGCAGAGAAATCCGAGAAAATCACAATGCTTCACTCGCCACGCACACAACAGCCGCTCTGTCAAGACGAAGCAGTGCGTTCTTTGGTCTCAAATACCCAGTATTGAAAAAGAAAAGAAAAAAAATCAAGAGAGACACGATGTGCGCTTCCCGTGAAAAAGTAAAATATGGGGTTTACGTGACGATACGTGGCTTATTTAAGACTATTTCGCGGCTAAGCATCTTCGTCAGTCCTTAAAATCAGGGTACTACTCGCATAAACTGCGCCGATCAAAAGAAAAAAAGCCTATGCGACGCGCACTCGCAAACCATGTGCTACTCAGACAGCATCGGTGCAGTGCTTAGTTCGTGAGCCAACGTAGGCAAGTGAGCGGCGATCAGAGAATTCTTCCTTATTTAAATGAAAAACACGGCGCGGTAGACTAAACCTTGTCGACATTTACTTCGCATATGTAAGAGCTATCTGTTGACTTCCAGTGATCCCCTTTTACTTGGACTTCCCATCTCTTCCTTCGCTCTGGGTCCCGGGCGAAACGAAAACAACGAAGTCATTGACGTGTTGATCCGGCGCACTTGAGAACATAACAGCCCGTCATGTCGGCTCGATGCCCTTGACAAGCTTGTCAGTCATGCGGCTGAATAATTGATTGTCCAGCAAGAAGAAGCATCAGCGAAGCATCCGCGTGCACTGTGCCTCGAACTAACCACTGGCACCAAGCAATCGGAACGGATCGCTGTGATTCAAGATGGCGTCGCAACGACAAAGCGGCGGCAGGGGGGGGGGGGTGGTCAGTGGATGGCGCTACGCTTAACTGCGGCGCTGGCATCGAGTCACCCTACCGGAGGTGGTGTGGTCTCCATACGAGACGTTCATTTGAGGGATCGCCAGCCGTTCTTGCGCATGCGCAAGCAAGAGCGGGCGCGAGAGCGAAAATGTGGAAGCTTTTGCTCCTTAAATATGATTGTGCCTAGGCACTACGGAGGAGGTTTCTTAGCGCGTGTTGTAGGCGTCTGTCCCTAGACGTGCCGGCATTGCGAATTGGTGTCGAGTTTACGCTCGGACGCAAACTGCCGGCGCGGTAAAATTGGTGAAGCAGCAGGCACGGACGCTAGATGTGGCGACCGCTGAGTCGGCCAGGCTGTCGCGCACCTGCGGCGCCTGTGCTAAGTCTTTCGTAGCGGATCATAGCTTGCGACCGTAGTAGAGCCCGGAGGGCATATATTGGAAATCAAGAAGGCAGAGTGGCTTAGCAACCGCAGTTGAACGCAAGTGGGTGAAAGGCCGCCGGTGACGATGACTGTCTCAGCACCAGCGCCGCAGGCACGAGAAACTCTGCCCGACGCATTCAGACGCAAAGTTCTGACTGGTGTTGCAGAAGTCGCGGGGCGCGGTAGTGGTGAACTTATCGTCACAAGTGGCGGCTGGACGTAATTATATTTATTCTATCGTGTTTTTTACTGATGACACGTTGTTTCACAACGTGTCATCATTTCGTATTATTGGCAGCACCTCCAGGACACCAAAGCGGCTAAGGGGACACCAGAGCTAGAATCCGACCCGGTCCATGGTGCGCGTGCTAGGGGTGCATAAGATAGGCTCTCCGCTGTCGCGGACAGCCAATGTTTTATGCGAAAACCTCTGACACGCTTCGGCCACGACGGCCCCAGACCACGGGGCACCCTGCTTACCCTTGGGTGCCCCGGAGATCTTACACTGCCTGCTTTATTATAACCTCAGGTGCTCTCGTGAGGCCTGGTTGGCGGTTACATGTGCCCTCCTGGAGCAGTGCTTGGAAGAAATCCAATCTATCGTCGCGACTAAAAAGCGACCCGCGACTTATACAATACCAGTCAGAACCTTGCTCCTTCAGACACAGTGATCACCATATGGGAAGTATGTGCCCACTGCCTCACCGCGCGGTGTTAGGGTTGGCGTCTGACACCACCTGGCGACAGGAATTTCGCCCGACCTTCTACCAGGATTCGTCGAAATGAGGCTTGACGTCTCCTGCGATGGTTAACGTCACGCACCTTGCCCACAAAGGGCCTTCTACCACCCGACCTTCTACCACCCGGATTTCTACCACCCGGCCTTCTACCACTCGGCCTTCTACCAGGATTCGTCGAAATGAGGCTTGACTTCTCCTGCCATGGTTAACGTCACGCACCTTGCGCACAAAGGGCCTTCTACCACCCGACCTTCTACCACCCGGCCTTCTACCACCCGGCCTTCTACCAGGATTCGTCGAAATGAGGCTTGACTTCTCCTGCGATGGTTAACGTCACGCACCTTGCGCCCAAAGGGCCTTCTACCACCCGGCCTTCTACCAGGATTCGTCGAAATGAGGCTTGACTTCTTCTGCGATGGTTAACGTCACGCACCTTGCGCACAAAGGGCCTTCTACCACCCGGCCTTCTACCAGGATTCGTCGAAATGAGGCTTGACTTCTCCCGCGATGGTCAACGTCACACACCTTGCGCACAAAGGGCCTTCTACCACCCGGCCTTCTACCAGGCTTCATCGAAATGAGGCGTGACTTTTTCTTTCCTTGCTCGGTAATGCCAGAGGAGGAGGGGCCCTCTCTCTGTGACTGTCACGTGACATCAACGGAAGCAAGATCCCACCCACACTTGTAGAGAGCCTATTTAAGGGGCTCCGAAATGTACTTTTATATACTTCATGCATTTCTTATTTTCTTTCATCTACCTTTGAATAAACTCATTTCTTATTTTATTGATACTGCAATCCCCACCGGGATTTTAGCAGGGTGGGTTACAATACATGAGAGAAAATACAACATAATGGCAAACGAAATATATGTACATGCCTAGGTCACAGTCAAGAACCGTCACAGTGAACCGTGCAAGTTTCGCACTAGCAAATCGTCTCGCCCTCGCTTGGTCCCCATGGTCTACCGGATGCCTGCAGCTCGCCGATAACGCCATGCTACCCAATAAGTAACGTCGGTCGAGCTTCGATAGGCAGGCGCCACTACTTCTCGGCAGCAGTACGATACGCTACCCTGGAGTACGCAACAAACTTACTGGCAGCGATTGGGATACGCAATCCTGGAGACCCCAGCTTGGACGACAACTACGAGATCGTAGCCTTTTCGTCCTGGCGACAACGTTCGGAAGGAAGGTGTCTGGATCATGACTGCATATGGTGAGTGCACGGCTTTTCTTCACTGAGATATCACTTGGCTTTTACGTATTTTTGGGAAAGTACATAGCAATGATTTTTCTTTACACCGTTGATGGAAGTTTGAGTACGTCAAGGTTGTATAGAGGGAAGGTTTAGCAGCATTAAGGGCAGCCATGAACTTGAACGCACTAAAGAAGCCGGAATCGTTGAGCTTGGTCAAAGAGTTGGGCCTCCAAATTTCCGAATCAAAGAGAAAGCCGGAGATCATTGAGGCGATCGAAGCGACCGGGGCAGACGACAAGTTACTGACGGAATGCCTAGAGAACATTAAAGAGAAAGAGGAAGAGCGTAAGAGCCTAGAGGGAAAGGAAGAGCGTAAGCGCCTAGAAGTAAAAGAGGAGCGTGAGCGGGCTGCACGTGAGGCAAAAGAGGAGCGCGAGCAGGTAGCACGTGAGGCCAAAGAAGAGCGAGCCGCGCGTGAGGCCAAAGAAGAGCGCGACCTCGAAATGAAGCGCCTAGAGATTGAGCTCTTGAAAGCTCGAAATTCTGAAAGACCTAACACAGAGGCACGCGAAAGTGAACGCAGAATGGCAGACTTGACGGCACCCTACGCAGTAGGAGGGGACATAGGTCTTTTTCTGGTACAGTTTGAGCGCACGTGTGAGAAGGCAAAATTCGCGAGAAACACGTGGCCGCAACGCTTGCTTACGTTGCTGCCACGGGAGGTAGCTGATATTATCGCCCGCATGGGGAAAGAAGAAGCAGAGGACTTCGATGAAGTCAATGCAAATCTGCTTAAAAAGTACAGATTATCAGCGGAAGCATTCAGGCGAAAGTTCAGGGAATTCGAGAAGACCAAGAGTGAGCCATAATCAGATTTTGCATACACCTTGGAGGGAAACCTGAAGGAATGGCTCAGAGAAGAGGCTGCACTCGGCGACGCCGAAAAGACAATGCAGTGCGTTGCTTTAGAACAATTCTACCGCCGGCTGCCAGTAAACATCAAGCATTCTGTTCAGGATAGGCCAGACGTAGACACTATCACGAGAGCGGCCAATCTCGCCGAGGAGTGCGCAACCCGCCTTGCATTCGAAGGCAACGAACCTCCTAAGAAGGAGGTGACTAAATACAGACCCGACAAGCCAGATCATTGGTCGAAGTCAAATCAGTATAAATCAAAGGAAAGGTCAGATTCAGTGAAAAGTAGTGACGAGAACAGCAAGGGAAGGGAGGAGTCACCCGAACAGAGGGCAGAAAGGCAAACGAAAAGCGCTTTCGAGGCCAAGAAACCAATAGTTTGCTACAACTGCCAGCAAACGGGGCATATCTCCATGGGATGCAAAAATCCCAAACTAGTGTTGATGTCACTAACTAGTAACGAGGAACACCTGAAATTGCTAGAACCGTACATTTGAGACCTCGTGGTAAAGGGAAAACCGTGTAGGGTGCTTCGCGACTCAGCAGCCACAATGGACGTAGTGCACCCGTCGTACGTAGAGGAAGGCCAGTTCAAGGGAGAATGTGCTTGGATAAGGCAAGCCGTGGAAACCTCCAGTGTTTGTCTCCCTGTGGCCAAGATTCGTATCGAAGGACCTTTTGGAGCACTAGACACTGAAGCTGCCGGCTCGGCACATCTCCCGCTTCCCGCGGCACATCTTGTTTTCTAACAAATCTGAGGATTTGCTACGACGCAGGCGAATCGGGTTTAGTGAAGGGATAGTGCAAGCCTTAACTCGTTCCAACGCACGGGAGCTCGCGGCCAAGGCAGTGTATGAGGGCCCGGTAGTGGAGGAAGCAGATTGGGAGGAGGATTCGTCCACCAGTACCGAACAGGACAGCACTATAGGGGATGATGCGGAAGGTGCACCAGCTAATGAAGAAGTCAGGAAAGCAGCAGAGCATGAAATGTCTCGCGAGGCAGAATGCAGGCAAAGGTTATTGAATGTAAGCCCTGCCACATTGATTGCTGAGCAGGAAAAAGATTCCACCCTGCGTAACCTAAGGCCTGACGCTAAAGAACGTGTGGCCAAACAGAACGTGAAGTTCCTCAAGAGGGCAGGCGTCCTCTATAGAAAGTACACCAGTCGAAAGGGTGTGCAATTCGACCAACTCGTGGTGCCTCATCCCTATCGTGAGCAGCTCCTGCACCTGGTTCACGGGGGCTTTTGGACAGGGCATCTGGGCGTTCGTAAAACAAAGGACCGCTTATTGCAGGAATTTTACTGGCCCGGCTGCTTTCGAGAAGTAGAAGCATTTGTAAGTAGCTGCGACACATGTCAACGCATAGGCAAGCCCGGAGATAAGGCTAAAACGCCAATGAAACTTGTTCCCATCATCACGGAGACATTTCGCAGGCTCATAATAGACACAGTGGGACCACTTCCTGCGACGCAGCCCGGCTATCGACATATTCTTACTGCACTATGCCCCGCAACGAAATTTCCCGAGGCAGTGCCTCTCAACGAACTAAGCTCGGCGGAGATCGTCAACGCGCTTTTATCTATCTTCGCGCGAGTAGGGTTTCCCGCAGAAATCCAGTCAGATGAAGGATCCGTCTTTACGAGCGCACTGACCTCAACGTTTCTGGAAAGGTGCGGTATTAAAATATTTCATAGCTCAGTGTACCATCATCATCATCATCATCATCAGCCTGGTTACGCCCACTGCAGGGCAAAGGCCTCTCCCATACTTCTCCAACAACCCCGGTCATGTACTAATTGTGGCCATGCCGTCCCTGCAAGCTTCTTAATCTCATCCGCCCATCTAACTTTCTGCCGCCCCCTGCAACGCTTCCCTTCCCTTGGGATCCAGTCCGTAACCCTTAATGACCATCGGTTATCCTCCCTCCTCATTACATACCCTGCCCATGCCCATTTCTTTTTCTTGATTTCAACTAAGATGTCATTAACTCGCGTTTGTTCCCTCACCCAATCTGCTCTTTTCTTATCCCTTAACGTTACACCTATCATTCTTCTTTCCATAGCTCGTTGCGTCGTCCTCAATTTGAGTAGAACCCTTTTCGTAAGCCTCCAGGTTTCTGCCCCGTAAGTGAGTGCTGGTAAGACGCAACTATTATACACTTTCCTCTTGAGGGATAATGGCAAGCTGCTGTTCATGATCTGAGAATGCCTGCCAAACGCACCCCAGCCCATTTTTATTCTTCTGATCATTTCTGTCTCATGATCCGGATCTGCCGTCACTACCTGCCCTAAGTAGATGTATTCCCTTACTACTTCCAGTGTCTCGCTGCCTATCGTAAACTGCTGTTCTCTTCCGAGACTGTTAAACATTACTTTAGTTTTCTGAAGATTAATTTTCAGACCCACCCTTCTGCTTTGCCTCTCCAGGTCAGTGAGCATGCATTGCAATTGCAATGCATGCATTATTGCAAGGCAATATCATCAGCGAATCGCAAGTTGCTAAGGTATTCTCCATCAACTTTTATCCCCCATTCTTCCCACTCCAGGTCTCTGAATACCTCCTGTAAACATGCGGTGAATAGCATTGGAGAGATCGTATCTCCCTGTCTGACGCCTTTCTTTATTGGGATTTTCTTGCTTTCTTTGTGGAGGACTACGGTGGCTGTCGAGCCGCTATAGATATCTTCCAGTATTTTTACACATGGCTCATCTACACCCTGATTCCGTAATGCCTCCATGACTGCTGAGGTTTCGACAGAATCAAACGCTTTCTCGTAATCAATGAAGGCTATATATAAGGGTTGGTTATATTCCGCACATTTCTCTGTCACCTGATTGATAGTGTGAATATAATCTATTGTTGAGCAGCCTTTACGGAATCCTGCCTGGTCCTTTGGTTGACAGAAGTCTAAGGTGTTCCTGATTCTATTTGCGATTACCTTAGTAAGTAGTTTGTAAGCAATGGACAGTAAGCTGATCGGTCTATAATTTTTCAAGTCTTTGGCGTCCCCTTTCTTATGGATTAGGATTATGTTAGCGTTCTTCCAAGATTCTGGTACGCTCGAGGTCATGAGGCATTGCGTATACAGGGTGGCCAGTTTCTCTAGAACAATCTGCCCACCATCCTTCAACAAATCTGCTGTTACCTGATCCTCCCCAGCTGCCTTCCCCCTTTGCATATCTCATAAGGCTTTCTTTACTTCTTCCGGCGTTACCTTTGGGATTTCGAATTCCTCTAGGCTATTTTCTCTTCCATTATCGTCGTGGGTGCCACTGGTACTGTATAAATCTCTATAGAACTCCTCAGCCACTTGAACTATCTCATCCATATTGGTTATGATATTGCCGGCTTTGTCTCTTAACGCATACATCTGATTCTTGCCAATTCCTAGTTTCTTCTTCGCTGTTTTTAGGCTTCCTCCGTTCCTGAGAGCATGTTCAATTCTATCCATATTATACTTCCTGATGTCAGCTGTCTTACGCTTGTTGATTAACTTGGAAAGTTCTGCCAGTTCTATTCTAGCTGTAGGGTTAGAGGCTTTCATACATTGGCGTTTCTTGATCAGATCTTTCGTCTCCTGTCATAGTTTACTGGTATCCTGCCTAATGGAGTTGCCACCGACTTCCATTGCACGTTCCTTAATGATGCCCACAAGATTGCCGTTCATTGCTTCAACACTAAGGTCCTCTTCGTGAGTCAAAGCCGAGTACCTGTTCTGTAGCTTGATTTGCAATTCCTCTATTTTCCCTCTTACCGCTAACTCAGTGATCGGCTTCTTATGTACCAGTTTCTTCCGTTCCTTTCTCAGGCCTAGGCTAATTCAAGTTCTTACCATCCTGTGGTCACTGCAGCGCACCTTGCCGAGCACGTCCACATCTTGTATGATGCCAGGGTTAGCGCAGAGTATGAAGTCTATTTCATTTCTAGTCTCGCCGTTCGGGCTCCTCCACGTCCACTTTCGGCTATCCCGCTTGCGGAAGAAGGTATTCATTATCCTCATATTATTCTGTTCCGCAAACTCTACTAATAACTCTCCCCTACTATTCCTAGTGCCTATGCCATATTCCCCCACTGCTTTGTCTCCAGCCTGCTTCTTGCCTACCTTGGCATTAAAGTCGCCCATTAGTATAGTGTATTTGGTTTTCACTCTACCCATCGCCGATTCGACGTCTTCATAGAAGCTTTCGACTTCCTGGTCATCATGACTGGATGTAGGGGCGTAGACCTGTACAATCTTCATTTTGTACCTCTTAATAAGTTTCACAACAAGACCTGCCACCCTCTCGGTAATGCTATAGAATTCCTGTATGTTACCAGCTATATCCTTATTAATCAGGAATCCGACTCCTAGTTCTCTTCTCTCCACTAAGCCCCGGTAGCACAGGACGTGCCGGCTTTTTAGCACTGTATATGCTTCTTTTGGCCTCCTAACTTCACTGAGCCCTATGATCTCCCATTCGCTGCCCTCCAATTCCTCCAATAGCACTGCTAGACCCGCTTCACTAGATAACGTTCTAGCGTTAAACGTTGCCAGGTTCATATTCCAATGGCGGCCTGTCCGGAGCCAGTGATTCTTAGCACCCTCTGCTGCGTCGCAGGTCCGACCGCCGCCGTGGTCAGTTGCTGCGCAGCTGCTGGGGACTGAGGGCCGGGGTTTGATTGTTGTGTTCATATAGGAGGTTGTGGCGAAGTACTGCACCAGGGTGGCCAATCCTGCTCTGGTGAGGGAGTGCGTTACCGGTTCTGGTCACCGGGATCAGGCCACACTCCAGGCCTGTTTGTGCAATTTTATCAACACGCGGATTTTGTTTTCTTTTTTTTAATCCGGTGGAAAATTGCCGGGCACCGGGATTCGAACCACGGACCTCTTGCACGCGAGGCGGGTGTTCTACCTCTACGCCACCGCTGCACCCCTCAAAAGAGCCGCGGCCATGTATCGACTACCGCAGGCTCAATTTATTCACGAAGGACCAGACTTATCCAATACCACATATCGAGGAAAGGCTTGAAAAGGTGAGCAGTGCTAATTTCATTTCTACGCTCGATTTAGTCAGAGGGTATTGGCGGCTTCCGTTCAGCGAGAGGGCAAGCAGGCTTGAAGCGTTTATTTCCCCGATGGGAACCTTTCGTCCGAAAGTCCTGAGTTTTGGATTGAAGAATGCGCCATATTGCTTCTCTAGCCTTATGGACCAGGTGCTACGAGGAACGGAGGACTTTGCACTTCCCTATCTCGATGACATAGCTATCTTTTCTTCATCATGGGCGGACCATATGCAACCCCTGCGAACCATGTTGCGTCGTCTACGAGAGGCCAACTTAACTGTTAAGGCTCCCAAATGCCAATTAGGGTGCGCGGAGGTAGCCTACCTAGGTCATGTAATAGGGCAAGGCCATCGTCGGCCTTCCAAGGTTAAACTGGCCGCAATAGACAACTTCCCGCGACCACGCACCAAGCGGGACATCAGATCATTCCTTGGCTTGGCAGGTTATTACCATAGATATCTTCCACGGTATTCCAAGATTGCGAGTCCTTTACCGGATGCTCTCAGAAAAACAGAACCACCAACGGTAAAGTGGGATGACGCAAAAGAAAAGGCTTTTAGTATGCTGAAGAACGCACTAACGAGTCAGCCAGTGTTGAACGCGCCCGACTACTCTCAGCCATTCATTCTTCAGTGTGATGCCAGTGACAGGGGTATGGGGGTGGTGCTCTGTCAAAAGAGAGATGACGAGAACGAACACCCTGTACTGTACGGCAGTAGAAAGCTTTCAGTTCGTGAAGAAGCATACAGTGCATCAGAAAAGGAATGCGCCTGCGTAGTTTGGGCGGTACAGAAGCTACCTTGCTATATCGCTGGCTTAAGAATCACCATAGAGACTGATTACTGTCCCCTCACATGGCTACATGCAGTCCATGTCTACGAAAAACGGTCGTATTTTGCGCTGGAGCTTGGCTCTTCAACAGTACACCTTCAATATTCGCTACAAGATGGGTAAGCGCAACGGCAATGCCGATGGTTTATATCGCTGCCCCTAGAGTATCAAAAGCCTCATGCTCATCCGGGTTTCCCTGGCATTTTTTTCGTTCGTTCATACGTTTTCCGAATTCATATGCTTTTCCCAAGTGACGGCGATTGTTACCTGATTTTAATAACCACGTCTTAACGCTTTCAAGAAATGGCTGTTTTTAGTGTTGAGGGGGGGGGGGGGGAGGACGCGTGTAGGGAATGTGAAAAGTGTAGCGGGTTTTCTTTCTTTTTTAAAGCCGGGTGTGTCTCGGGGGAGGGTGGCCTTGTGCTCGCTGCTTTGTGGTTGTGGGTCCGGCACTGTTCTGGGGTGCTTGCTTGCCCACGCAGGAGACGAAAAGTTGCGAGACCTGCTTACAAAACCAATTTCGCCGGACCGGACCAGGGAGAAAAGTCAGCAGAGCGCCACGAGGATGGATGACCACTCCCAGGAATCTACCTGCTACGAACTAAGGATTCGTGACCTCTACGGAGAATGCTGATACTGAAACGCCGATCCCTCGTACAGCGGCTGCTGGCCCCTACACGTCGGGATCTTCCTCCCCCGCTGGAGATGCTGTTAGGGTTGGCGTCTGACATCACGTGGCGGCAGGAATTTCACCCTACCTTCTACCAGGATTCGTCGAAATGAGGCTTGACTTCTCCTGCGATGGTTAACGTCACGCACCTTGCGCACAAAGGGCCTTCTACCACCCGACCTTCTACCACCCGACCTTCTACCACCCGGCCTTCTACCAGGATTCGTCGAAGTGAGGCTTGACTTCTCCTGCGATGGTTAACGTCACGCACCTTGCGCACAAAGGGCCTTCTACCACCCGACCTTCTACCACCCGGCCTTCTACCAGGATTCGTCGAAATGAGGCTTGACTTTTTTTGCGATGATTAACGTCACGCACCTTGCGCACAAAGGGCCTTCTACCACCCGACCTTCTACCACCCGGCCTTCTACCAGGATTCGTCTAAATGAGGCTTGACTTCTCCTGCGATGGTTAACGTCACGTACCTTGCGCACAAAGGGCCTTCTACCACCCGACCTTGTACTAGGATTCGTCGAAATGAGGCTTGACTTCTCCTGCGATGGTTAACGTCACGCACCTTGTGCACGAAGGGCCTTCTACCACCCACCCTTCTACCAGGCTTCGTCGAAATGAGGCGTGACTTTTCCTTTCCTTGCTCGGTAATGCCAGAGGAGGAGGGGCCCTCTCTCTGTGCCTGTCACGTGACATCGATGGAAGCAAGATCCCGCCCACACTTGTGGAGAGCTTATTTAGGGGCTCCGAAATGTACTTTTATATACTTCATGCTTTTCTTATTTACTTTCATCTACCTTTGAATAAACCGTGCAAGTTTCGCACTAGCAAATCGTCTCACCCTTGCTTGGTCGCCATGGTCTACCGGATGCCTGCAGCCCGCCGACAACGCCACGCTGCCCAATAAGTAACGTCGGTCGAGCTTCGATAGCCAGGCGCCGCTACTTATCGGCAGCAGTACGATACACTACCCTGGAGTACGCAACAGTGGGCAGCCAGCGGCGGAGCGTAAACAAACTCGACCGCACTCCACAATGGCGGCTTGTCTAGGGGACAAACGCATACAAAACGTGATAAGAAACCTCCTCCGTAGTGCCTAGGCAGAGTCATACATTCAAGGAGCAAAAGCCCCCAGATTTTGTCTCACGCCCACTGTTATTCGCACCTGCAAAAAAAAACCGCTGGCGATCCCTCAAATGAACGTATCGTGATCTCCATTTTGGGCGGCAGGCAGGGTGGAGGTGGCGGCTGTTTCACCCGAGTATCGGGAGATGGCGCTGGCCGTGGTCCCGATGCTAGACCAGGTTACCGGGCGAGGCGAGCCGACCGTCCCTCCTACACGGACAGCAGACGTTCTGTCGGCGAGGAAGGCCTCAATGTAGTCCAGGAGCCTGCCCACAACGTGGCTTGGCTATGGGTCCATCTGTTGGTGAAAGTGCATTGAAACTGCAGCTGGAATGTTTTTCCTAGTTGAATGGGTCCATGCGTAGTTTGTGTTGGCTGCTGAAATATTTTGTTGTACAGCTGCGCCTCACTGATCCACTGCTGTGATACAGCATCACCACAGTGTTCGCAAATATTATTCAGTACACAGTATGCCCTTATGATAAGCGGCACATTGCGTTTCGCCTTAGAAGACGCACCTATACAGCGAGATTTAAAAAGGAAGAAGAAGCATGTGCTTGGGGCTGCAATGAAGCTAGAGAAACGATGGAGCATATTTTATTAGAATGTGAAGACATCTGCCCAGCGGTAGATTTAGGCACCACTGGCTTCCTTGAAGCCATTCGGTTCAGCGGGAGGAGGGAGAAAGTAAACATGTCATCAGTAGAGAATAGTAAAAGGCGATTGGAAGATTGGTAGAAAAAAAGTAGGGAAACGACAAAAAACGGAGACGTACAAAACCAGAGTTCGCAATAGAGCTTCAGGCAATCTGGTTATGGGAATTCATTTTGGGCTTTTCTTTCCTTTTCCCTTTTTTTCTTTTTATCCTAGGTAAGTCATTAAGCAGTATAACAGCAAGAGCTTGGTGGCGCAAACCTCTACCCCATTCCAAAGGGTACGCTCATAACATCTTTTGATCCATCCATCCATGCTGCAAGTGTTCGCTGGCAGCCGTGTGTTGCTGCGAGAAGGAGAGAGCGCTCGACGGCTGCTTGCGAAGCCCGGTTGCCTCCTCGTCCCGATCTTCATCTCGTGGGCGCGTTTCTGGGAGCTGGATAGCAGCGTTGCCAGATTTGTTATTAATAGCCAAATTGCACTACTTTTGACGTTGTTTGGCGTCGGAAATTCCGCGTTGGCTACATGGCTATATATGGGGTATATTAGCCTTATGGACTTCCAAGTGCCGAGGAGCACGTCAAAAACTGACAAAATTCCGGAACGCGAGTTTGTGAAAACTCAAAGCTCATTGCTGCTACGAAGATATGTAGGAAATCTCGAAGGCTGTGCTGTTAGGCAATGTTGGTGCTGGGAGGAAGGCGTTAAGTCATGGCTGCCGTGTTTATAGGTCATTCCAGCGCGAAGTTCTTTTCTTTTTGTCGTGGTTTCGGTGCTATCTGCTGCCGGTTCACACATGTTTAAGAAAAACGGTGGGGCTGACAGCTGTCTATTATGTGTTCCATGCCGGCTGCTATTATGCTCTGCTAGTAATCGCATGCATATCGTGGTGCATCATTTTTACCCGTGGTCATTCAATGTTTATTTATTTGTTCAAAATACCTTACAGGCCCGAAGAATGGGCATTGGGTAAGGGAAGCTTCAAAAGTTTTACATTGTATATAGAGAAAAAATTATACAGAGCATAAAGCGCTTTGTTAATAATAATATTTCAATGAGGAGTGAAGTTTACACAAACCTTAATACTCTCACATAAACAAAAGAAAAATAACGGCATACAAGAAGCAACGCAGACAAGATTTTTTTAAAAGTAAGAAATGAATGTTTATGTCGGGACCGTATTTTTCTTTCTTAGCTTCAGGTACCAGAATATCGGGAAGGTCGTTCCAAAAGCGGATGACACGTGAAAGTGCAGATGAGTTGAAAGCGCCTGTTTTACCATAGATGCCCGTGAAGGAATCAGGGGTTCTACTGACCCTATGGCTTCGTTTTCCCGCAAATCACCGCTCAGTAACTTTGCGTAAAGTTTCGTAAAGTTACTCAGTAACTTGACGAAAAAATCAAGTCGCTTTCAACGAGAAATGCGACGGTTCGAGTCTTTAGTTTAGTTTTGGGTTTTACGTGCCAAAAGCACGATTTGATTATGAGGCACACCGTGGCTGGGACTGCGGATTACTTTTTGACTAAGAGGCCATCTTTAATGTGCCCCCCGATGAATGGAACACTGGCGTTTTGCATTTCGCCGCTGCCGAAAAGCAGCTGCCGCGGCCGAAATTTGATCCCGTGACGCAGAGCTTAGCGGTCCAACACCATAGCCGTTCAGACACCGCAGCGGGCACCCCAAGTCTTTATGTACACACTCGGCGAAGGAAGCGCAGTAGTCTCCACTGTCGATCAAAACAAAATGTTGTGGTCTCGTGATCTGCATGTTCGGGAGAGCACTGCATGAACACGGTCTTCGAGTGACAACATTGACAACTTTTTATGTAGAAACTTCTTCCAGCAGAGAGCAGTCAGCTGTGTAAAACACGGTAGCGGGTGATTGCTTTCCCAACGTAAGGATGATAACTCGTTGGTTTTCATACCGCATTCCTGCGACAATTTCTTTTTTTTAAGTTATGTGCGTGCAACTAATTGTGATTTTGGCCCACTTGTTATATGCACGTAGTTTGTTATCATTTATTGCATTGCATTAACTGTTTTTAGAGTGTATATACTTTGCTCACGCGTATATTCCAGCTGTGATGAGAAAAAAAATACGGTGTTCGATATGCATAATATGTCCTTGTCGTACTGTTACCTGCATATATTAATATTGTTTTGCATATATCGCAGTGGTGGTTGGGCAAAGAGTTCTTGCCAGTTTGCAAACGTATGTATAGCGTTCTACTGACTTCGTATTCTGATGTATAGTGCTTGGACTTGTTGGACAAAGGTTGTTTACTTTGTACTTCATGACAGCCATGCGCGACCACTAAAAATGATTATTCTTTTTCCTAGTGGGACTACATTTCTTTATTTTGATTTCATGTCACACTGAAAGTAAGGTATACGCACTGCCCCTCTGAAATATGACAACACGCGCACTCCATGTCTCCATTCACAGAAACCTAAGTACATGTTTTCATATTGCACAAATCTTGCCAGCGATTCACTGTTTAAATATTGCGCAGTTCAACTCTTTTCGATACCAATAGTACCTGGATTTTTGTCAGCGCCGTTCTCCAGGTGGCAATATAAACTGTAAACATTAATTCGCCTCTTCTTTTATGGGCCAGCAGGTCGTTCTGTTTGTTCCCCACTCAAGGGCGTATTACAGTCACAACTGCCACCTCTTCGCACGAGGAAAATGCAAGAAGGTTTCAAGTTTTCTCCAGAGTCCAGTATGGCTCCCAGCGGCAGCATTTACTCACTGACCGTCGAGCTGCTTTCAAGTAAAAATACAAAATTGAGAGAGAAGGACAGGGAGTGGGAGAAATGTAACATGCTCATTTTATGAATCAAGCTGAAGAAAGGCATCCCTGTTCTAAAATGTTTCCAGCTCGGGCCACCTCTTGGGTACTCGATTCTGACCAACCGAAGCAGATCCTCGAGTTTGGAGCTGGCAAGGTTGGAGCTGGCAACTCAAATTAGCTAAGAACTGGCTCAGTTAATACTAAAAACGTCATGAGTAAGCCAAAAGAAACCTGTCGGCTCATTGTAACAAAAAGTGGTTTCCACATCCACGTCTGAGTGTCAGCTCTTACTAGAATTTTTTTACGCAGGTCTTGAGGCAACTGTTGTGCTGTTTGCACACGGCGGAAGTGATTTTGGACTCGGAAATACGCGGTGAGAATTGGACACCTCCTACGCCATCTATATGACACCTCGGAACATCATTTAACGTTTTGGCTATGTTTTTCGCTATTTTTCTCTCACGTAAAATTTCGTTTTGTCTAGCTTTGGGCAACCCTGCAAGACAGATCCATCTCCTCGTCGTCGGAGGCAGGGAGCAGGGTCGCAGTGTGGGGCTCCTCCTGTACTGGGGGGTCGTCCTCGAGAGGCCCCGAAGCTACCTCGGGGGCTGCCGGCGCCGTGGTGTCTCCTGGTGCGGCCGTAGGCTGGGCAGAACCACGGGGAGAACGTCGATGGTGGCCCGTTCACTGAGCCATTCGCCCAGCGTGCGAGTGGCACGACGCTCCAAGTCCTCCCTTGCCCGGAGATCGTCGAGAGACGTGGGGCCGAGTGTCACCAGGCTCAAACTCGCGTGGCGCCGGTGGCAAACGTGCGGCCGGCGCTCTCCGGACTAAGCGCAATCCTTGTGCTGCGAAAGTCCGTTCTCGCACACGGAACGATGGCCCATAGCGGCGAAAAGCGTGGCACACGTGTTGGCTGACGAGACGAGGTCATCGGAGCAAGGAGCAGAGTGACCTCCTAGCATCACAGGTCAGACGGGACTGCAGCATTCAAGGGCCCGCGGGCCGGTGGGAGGCGCAGGCTTCTCCACCGATGGCCTATTTTGGCCAATCAGGCAGGACAACGGCATCCAATAAGGGCCAGAGTTTAGGAGGCCAAAAATGGTAGCGAAAACACTCCGCATACAAAATAAATTCGCCCATAATTAATCCAGTTTTGACGCCCGATAGAGCTGAGTGAAGAAAGGGTGCGCGACACGTGCACGTAGTGACTGTCAGGTGCGGCGGCGTCGGCCGGGCGGGAGCAACTGCCCGAGGCGCCGTCGCTGTTATTTCGCTTCCCCCGCATCGAGCAAACCACAACATTCGTGGAAAGAAAGAAAAGGGGCCCGCGGTGTACTCTTTTCGCGACAGTATGCTGCCCTCCGTGACTTTTCAGGAGCATTTTTGAGGTTTCCCCTTTGAGGGAAATAAACGCAAAGCACCTTAACAACGACGCTTAAACGCGATTGGATGAAACGCAGCAGGGGATACTTGGATCTCACGCCGTGAGAATTATTGGCTCTGCGCCTCGCCCACGTTAGGTGATCTAATGTTTCAGTGATGTTATCTTAGATTAGCGCCAAAGGCGTTAGAGTGGTCTGGCGTACTCTCACAGTGGTTGCAAAGGCGTCGAGCGTCACCGGCGGCCTTTCAGACAGTCGCATTCAGCCGAGGTTGCTAAGGCGCTGTACCTTCAAGATTTTCAGTATGTTCGATCCGGCTTCAACTACGGTCTCTACTGCTCCCAAGGGCAAATCAGTGATCCAAGCTCCAGTGCCATAAGGCCCAAGAAAGGTATAATCCGACACGACTGATTCAGCGCGAAAACCACAGGCGCGACAGACGCTGTCCTTCATAGCGATCACAAAGTGGGGCATCAGCGCCCACTGCTTCACCTGTTTTACCACGCCTGCAGCGAGCGTCCGCGCGTAAACAAACTCGAACCCACTCTGCAATGTCGGCATGCCTATAGGAACAAACACATATGCCCGAGCAAAGAAACTTGTCCCCCGTAGTGCCTAGGCAGAATCAGATATTCAAGCAGGAAAAGTCCCATAATTTTTTCTCTCGCACCCGTTCTTACTCTCGTATGCGAACAAGCATCAGGCGCCTCCTGAAATGCCGCGCCAGGCTCTACTAACTAGTAGTTGCAAAGTCGTGGCCCGGGCGGCCGCGGGTCTGCGACGGAGAGGAGTTCGCCGCACGCTGTGTTTTCGGGGCTTTATTCGCATTGACCAGAGACGGAGCTCGAAGGTCAATTCGATCCTCCTTCGTAGCATTTGGACAGCGAGTTACCGCGGTCATTGAGTGAGATGTGTTCATAACTGTTTGTGTGCATGTGACACCGTGCTTGTTAGTTAGCTTAGTATACCTATGTTTAGATGTTTATAAGGCCGATAAAACTACTATACTTACTTCTTGTAGCTGTCCAGTAATTTTTTATCGCAATCGATGCTTGCCCTTTCGGGCGAAACTGCAACTTTTTCATAGGCAAATTTGGCACAGCAAGATGTAAAATGACCCAAAACAATATTACAGAGTTTGCCATCTTGTCTCTGCGGTAAAAATTGCGCAGTTTATAGGCTCGCCACTTTGTAATAAAGCTTCTTACAAATTCTGAATAACAAAGTCGTTTTATTTTGATTTGCATGTGACAATCTTAGAGAAAGAAAAGTTTTGCCGTCATAGTAATTCGTAATTATGTAAAACGTTATCGATAAGTAAGACCGGCTGAAAGGCAGGAGAAAGGACATTTCCCATACCCAGACACAGACGAGACACAGATTTAGCGAAGATGGAGTTGTCCGTGCTGGGGCAGTGGTCTGAAAAAAACAATCTAGGTAATGAGCTATACCCTTGCACAAGACAAACACTATTTCTGGAATGAATTTCAGCGCATTTACCGAAAAATTGTGCTTTTAGTTCATCTAGGGAAATTCATTATATTTTGTTGTGGTGATTTACTTTAAAAACTTCCTAATTGTTATATTAACTGCTAAAATATTCAAGTAACAGGCTTCTTTATGATGCTTTCTGAACAGCTGTCTGTATATAGTGATCCATTTCTTACATCTAAATTACCTAGATTCATTACCTTAAGTGACCATGAGCATCTCCTATACTGGAAGAATCTGCACATGGGGACAAAACTTTGCGACAACACTTAGAGCGTGGCTCGCTAAGCGACTGCATTATCACAGTGCGCCAAAAATAGACAGAGGCCGACAGAGTAGACACTACAGGGTGGTGACTGCAACTGGTTCATTGACACGTAAAGCACTTGTAAATACGCAATTCGACGCATAAGCGACTCATAAGAAAACAAAAACAAAGCCCAGGCGATACGTGAAGGCCTTCTTCCATAGCAGTGGAAAATCTCGTGCTTGATTCGCACGAGATGTTTCGAACGCTAAATGCGCTGTTTGTGTGTGTGTGTGTGTGTGTGTGTGTGTGTGTGTGTGTGTGTGTGTGTGTGTGTGTGTGTGTGTGTGTGCGCGTGCGTGCGTGCGTGCGTGCATGCGTTCGTTCGTGCGGATGGGCGGTCTTGAATGTATGCGTGTGTGGGTGTATGCGGGAGTGCTAAACTGCACCTAATTACCTAATTTACTTCAATATATTAGCAGCTGGCCTGCTAAATGCTACAGAATGACTGGGGTACGTGTCTGTGATTATTCTGGAGTGTTGCGTTTGTATATCCCAATCTGCGCTGCTGCAGTACTTCTGCTGCAAACTTATAAGTTCTGCTATGTTGTTCACTTTTCTGGTATAGTTGCGATCAATGCTTTTTAAATCATCTGCTCTTAATCCTTCAATTCCTACTATGGTGTACGTGCCAGATGTACATATTGTAACACCCAGCTGATTTTTATAAATGAAATTCGCATACTAACACAGTCAACCAGGAATCTGAGAATCTGACTTCAGCTTTCTCCTCCAGCAAAAAAAAGTGCTTTAAAAGGAGCAGAACTTTTGCGAGCCGAAAGTAAGGATTGACTCACCCTTTTAAGCAGTTTATAAGCGTATTCATTTCATGTGTTGATGTAATGTCAAACAATTATATGGCAACATAAAAACTATGTGCCACTGCCACGTGAAAGGTTCTAACGTTTGTGTACATGTGCCATTCGCAGGAGCCAAGCTACGGGAGGACATCTACAAGGCGTTTGATAACATCTACCCCATACTAAAGAAATACCAGTCAACGTGAAATTATTCTAGCAATTCAGTTACCTTGAAATAAAACATAAGAAAAGAAATTGCCTGGGTGCTAAGTTGTGAGCTCTCGAGGCAAGCTTGTCTCTTACACGTCCCTCGACCTTCGTCATCTCCCAGTAGTACAAGAATAGGCTGGTGGGAAAATGCGCGATAAGCTGAGTGGCAGCATTTCCTTTTGTAATTGCGATATGAACCGTAAGGACGCTCCAAGCGCATTCCTGCGATAGGCGAAGCCGTCATTGTGGTGTTCTGCTTAATGTCCAAGTGCGATCGCATCCTAACGCGTCCTGCGTGCAGTACAGTGTAGGTGCAAGGGTGACCTGAGAATGCTGGCTTGATGTGCGCAGTCGTCTCTCACGGCCAACCTTACAGGTCACATGATCCAACTGTGCTTGAGGGGGGGGGGTGCAGGTGAGCGGACGTCTCCTCCTCAATCCCGGCCGTAGATGAGCATGGCTGTCCGCGCAGGTACGGGCATACGTGGCCCGGGCTCCCATGGTGCCTTTAGGAGCTAATCTGCGACGAATTCACAGGCTGCGCGAGCCGAGTTGGCTGCTGGCTTTGTGTGCAATCTTCATCTGCGCCTAGTGCAAGAGGTGGTGTAATGTCTATTTCGAGACGCGTTCAAGCGAGAGGCACCACTAAGTGTTCCGTGCCCTCTGCCTGTGCTCCTCATCACGCCAGCGCTGCGTAAGCGAGCGTTCTCGGTTATCGAGTGAGATCTGGTCATTTTGCAATCATGCTCGATAATTTAATTAGTGAGCGAATGTTCACTGCAATTTATAAGGCCTATAAAACTGCGAACCTCACTTCATGAAGTTCACTAATTTGCTATCAGTTTTTTTCCTTTCGTGCGAAACTGCGTCTTTTGAAAAATAAAAGTCGCTTGCTCTAACAATCGTCGGGTGAACTTTCTACTGAGAACAGCAGCGGCAGAAGGGCTCAATGTTTAAGCTTTACATTAAAAAAAAACGCAACCAATTTCTTTCTCAGGAACTCGGTGTAATGCAAGTAAGGTCAGAGAAAGCAGTTTCGTTAGATAGCTAAGGCGGCGATCGACGTGCAGCTGAGAGTCTACACGTGAACTGTTGCACGGCGCGTGACGATGTTAAGGTCCTGCGTCAGCGTGCTGTCCAAGGAATAAATATTTCATCTTCTCATTTCCAGCCATTACGCCTCTCGCTGGGACAAAAAATAAACGGGTAGCGATAATAGTGGGTGTGAGGATGCCATGCAGAAATGACGGCCGAGCACTGACTCGTTTCCTTGCAGTCTTCGCGCTGCGGTAGCTCTCGTGGAAGAAGTGGACAACTGCAATGATGGTAATACGAATTGTTGTCTACCTAGTAATTCCGTATTATTCGCTTGGAGTTCCGTATCACCTAATGCTAGAATTGGCCTTATTGCATTTGCGTTAGCTTATCAAATTACTCGCTCATTTCATGCATAGTCACATCATCTCGTCGCCCTGTGCCCTTACTGTGGACTGTTTCGAGAACACTTCCTTATCGTCTGTGTATGATGCAACTACAGTGTTGTAGAGCATGATGCGTGGTCATGCAGCATGTTTTAGTTTGAACTACATTAGTGAATGAGATATTAACTGCAGAAGACAAACGGTAAGCTCCACACCAACAATCATACGCCAAGAAAAGCCAGTTATAGTTTATATCGGAAAATACATTCACAAAAAAGAAAGCATTTTAGTGGAAGTAACCCGAGAATTCACCTTTAATATGCAACAGTAAAGCCCAGAAAAGGGAATTACATTAATGAGCTACAAAATGAGCAATCCCTACCTTTGTTTTTTTATACGTTCGCACACATAAGTTTTCGCTGCCGTACTGACGCTTTTGACGCTCCCTCTCGTCATACGATATGGGTCTCCCAAGAGTTGCTTCGCAATGCACCATCGCTGCACTAACGCAAGCTATGTAGTGAAGACGTTTAGAGATTTAAAATAATTCATAAGCTTGCGTAGAAATATATTTCATTAAAAAGCTCTGGATAAAGGCAAACTTGCTTTTATTTAGGCAGTTTATCTGTTTCATTTATTATCGTTCTGCAAGAGACTTGACTAGAGCAGAAGGTGTATTGAAATAAAGGTTTCCTGGAACGGGCGGTGCGTTACGCTTGACAGTCAGGCAAAATGATGCAGGACAAGCCTGGGTCGAGAGCCTTTCATTACTTCTGCTTTACTAAGTTTATTGAGTTTGCTTTTACCGCTTTCGCCGAAGTTGGCTTTTTTTTTTTGCGATAGTGAAGACGCAGTGTAAGGACATCGCACCGTGGTCAACGCCATATGCACCAGCTGAGCCCCCATGAAGAACCGTTAGTATTCTTCAGTGGCTACACATGTGCAAAGGAGTGCTAGTATATCAAGAAGGTAAGTTATGTCTATGCAGCCGTTGTTGTGCGTTGTCTACAACCCTAGGCATTGTCGAGTACTACATGAACGACATCGCCAGATAGTGAGCTGTTTACGAATTTTCTTTTACTTAGTTCGCGATTGCGCTTGGCACTTTTTGTGCGTATGCTTCACGAAGCAGCCAATGCGGACGACAACATGTGCAGCGGCATAGGGTCACTGGTAGAATAAATAAATAGATCACACACACGGCCGCTCAATGGAAACAAGGTGCGGCCTGCCGAACGCGCCTCACCGCCTGTGATTGCGATAGTACTTGTTCCCTCCGCCGAGCCGGTGGTGGCGCTGCACATCGGCGAATAAGGTGGGCCCACGGGGACTCAGGAGGCCAGGGTAGGTAGTAATGAAGAAGGTGGAACCTTAGACTAGCATCACCGTCAATAATAGAAAAAGTATCGTCGTGCAATAGAATATATAAATATGCACGGTGGCAGAAGACACGAAAAGTGGTTAGAGATTGAGGAGCAGCAGTTAAATAGACAACTAACAGGTGTGCATGCGGTTACAGAAACGCACCTTAGAGACTCGGAAGATCCACCAGTGATTGAGAACTATCTTTGGGAAGGGTCTAATGGTTCCAGGGCTTACATTTGAAACCACCCGCCGTGGTTGCTCAGTGGCTATGGTGTTGGGCTGCTGAGCACGAGGTCGCGGGATCGAATCCCGGCCATGGCGGCAGCATTTCGATGGGGGCGAAATGCGAAAACACCCGTGTGCTTAGATTTAGGCGCACGTTAAAGAACCCCAGGTGGTCAAAATTTCCGGAGTCCTCCACTACGGCGTGCCTCATAATCAGAAAGTGGTTTCGGCACGTAAAACCCCAACTATTAATAAAAAATAAAATACATTTGAAACCGTGGTTGTTTGCTTGGGGGTAGGCAACGCGCGCCGACGTGCGACACGGCGCCGAGATATTGTGCGTCGATTGCGCGCGAGAGGGTGGCAGACGTGTTATTCGGCAAGGGAAAACGAAGCAGAAATAAAGACAGTACGAAAAAAATGAAGACAGGCAGGTACCGCAGAGTGACTAAAGTAGTCTATTCGTGTGTGTTTACACCGATGACTTCATCAATTATGTGTATTTAAGAGTATCTTCAGTTGGTTTCTGTGTCGTGAAGGAAGCCAAGCTTCAGATATGGAACTAAAAATATAAAGTGTTGTTGACGTGCAAAATATGGTATTTGCTGATTCTGAGTACAGGTTTTAAAAAATAGGGCTTGGTTTAAGATGACGCACGACTCACAGAATGCAAATTAGATTAGTTTAGTTTGATTTGAATCCTACTTTTCATGGTTTGCAGTCTTCTCTACAAACGCAGGACCTTGCGGGAAAGAGGCTTTCTTGAAAGCCTGAACACACTGTCCGAAGAGCTGGTAAGGTCACCAGCCCAGTTCGCCAGGAGGGTTCTCAGGAACGTTTCTTTACAAATGTCTCGCAGAGCTCTCGACAGGGATAATGGTCCATACACTTTGCACACCACAGGAGCGTGCAAACCGCGAGGTGTGGGAGCACAGCACATGAGATGATCTGGCACAGTTTCCCACAGCGATACACTTTACCAGACTGCAGAGCTAATTTGACGAAAGTGCACAGCAGCCTGCATAACCAGACAACTTCAGGCCGTGGTTAGCTTAGTCCACCTTGGTCAAGTCTGGTTGTGAATTGATACGCTCCAGCTGGCGAAGCACTTACTTTTAGTCTGGATGTGGATGTGGGATGACATACTGGAGTGTGTTGTCATCGGACAAGTTCCGAAACATGGTTGTGTTGGTTTGGTGGTTGTCAGTGGCCATGCGGACAATTCGAAATCCTATTTCTTCAACTGCCTTGATGACAGTGCGCGTCAGGAGAAGGAGCTTATCGTGCTTCAACTTTCTCGTGAAAAAATAACCTACTGGAATCACATATACTGTTGAGAGTCCACGCACAAGTGACTACCTAGAGAGCAGGAGCGATTCCTCCGAGCTCTACAAGTTAATACATTCCCCCGCCCAACCAGAAATCACCTCATAGCCCCTACACAATTATCTCCGCAATGCCGCTTCTGCGAAGAGCCCGGGTCCCTCAGGCACATAGGAGGGGGTTGCAGAGCAGCACCGTTAAATCCTCCGAACCCTTACCCCACTAACAAGCTTTGGGAGAGAGCCTTGGTCAGCTCCGACCTCGAGGATCAGCAACGGCTGATTGCGAGGGCTCAGGACGCGGCCCGAGCTCAAGGCATTCTGGAATGAGGACGCCTCTCCGAAGCTGCATTCACCCAATAAATATGTTTATTCTCTCTCTCCACGCAAAACAAAGCAAAGAAGGCTGTTGGCTACCACAGCAGCAGGTTCTCGCGCCTGGCACTGTACATCGACGAGCCCAAAAACTATATCCACTTGTCGATCATAAGTAACTTTCTGCTGTATTGACATTAATTCAACTATGGCGCTGCATTACGGCTCTTTTTCTTAGAGTAAACTACGCGTTTCCACTTGGAGACGTTCTCGGATGAGCCTGGTTATTCCGGTCTCTCCTGTAGATGACCCAACCAATTTCGGCAGCGTAGACCTGAGAAGCTTTCTCGCCCTCACGTGTTCGTAGCCTTTACGAGACGTTCCCTTCCACAGCACACATTCTCCAACTGTATTCTCTTGCCATGTTGGTCCGGCCTTACTAAAATTTTCAACTTGTTCAACCAGAAACTCGGACGTTTTGTCGCCTTCAGCTGCTGCTTTGCTTATCTTCGTTATAGCCTGCACCGCCTGGTCTCCTTCGTATTGCTTTAACTTCTGCTGAACATAGTCACATTTCTTTTGCAGCTTTTGTAGTCGCTCGTTGAGTCTGCTAGCTGCATTTGCAGGCGGCGCGGGTTCCTTTTGGCATTGGCCATAAAGCTTGTTAAACTGAACGTCGTCTGGCATTCTTGCGCATTCACACCGCTTTGCAAGCTGAACCCTGTGGCCAGGCAAGTTTCCGAACCAGTGACCTCGTCCGCATGCGGCGGCGGTACGCGGAGCTCGACATCGCCTTCATTTTTACCAAAGTCCGCATCAGAGCGGTGGGATACTTCGTCTTCTGATCCTGTCCAAAGCTCCTGCAATGAGTCGCCTGCTTTAGTTATGGCAGTAGAAGGTGCGACACGTACTACTGGTCGGCGTTTCTTCGAAGCCGCGGGCAGCGTGTATACAGGGTACGGCGGAAATTGAGTCGACACGGCTGCCGGCCGCCGCACCTTGCGTTTTAATACGTCCCCGTAGTCGTCCTCCTTGAAATGAATCGAACAAACGACGGCCCAGGAGTTCGGCACCCTCTTGGCTACCTTTGTCGTTGCTTTGTCGCGAAATATGCCGCAGCCAGACATCCAGGAGTTGTTCCTTCGCCATCAGCTCTTGATAAGAAAGGTCGGAGTTCCTCGCAGCATTGGATCCGCATCGCGGCACACAACAATTCTTTGACATTGCGAATTCCGTGACGCATCTAATAGCACCAAGTTAGAAACACGTAGCGAAACAGCTGGACGATAAAATAAAAACGTACGTACCCTACTCCGCAACGCTTCCTTCTCGGCGCATGGACCGCATGCGCGGCCGCTTCTCCCTTGGAAATGTGCGCCTTACGGATGGATAATAAATTGGACGGATATTATCAGCGTTCCCTTTGGAACGGGGCGGTGGGTTGCGCCACCAACCTCTTGCTACTTTACTGCTTACGTTCGCCGATGGGCAGCGCCCCATCCAAAGTATTGGCCGCAACTGAAAACTCCGCTTGTCGCTCCCTCACCGACTGACGGCGCGTCATGCGCCAGGCCGCACCTTGTTTCCGTTGAGTGGCCGTGTCACAGTAATGCAATTTCTCCGTCGTAGCAGACACCGGGCATCGATAATACTTTCGCGTCTGCACGCGAGATGAATTGCAAGGTATATGTAAACTGGTAGCGAAGCTTCTATAGTAGCCCACATATCAAGAAATTGGCGGCTCGTTGCAAAAGTCGCCATCTCGGTATCGGGAGGACAACAAACAGCAAGCAAAAAGAACGTAACGTCACAACCGAAAATGGCAGTGACGTTGAGATCTTATGCTGCTTGGTGCGAAATTCTGCATTTCTTTAGCTTCCGGCACTTCCACCGCTACGGCAGCAGTTATTTTTCGTTTGAGGCTTAGGCGAGCTTGGAACCAATCTGTGCTAAAGCGCCAGCGCGTCAATAAACCATAGGAGGGGCGCATGTCCTTTTGAGAACATAATTAGGCTGTTTTTGGTGGAAATTGCTCCTGTAGGTGCCTTAGGAAGGTGAGCGAAAAGGATGGAAATCAATCACAGGGCCACAGTGATTTCAAAAGCAACTTAAATTTTATTCATCTAGAGCATGCAACCAATATACTTGACCAAACAAAACATGTTTCACTGGATGAAAAGTATTATGGGCTGCACATAGTCCAAATGTATAGAAACATATGCAAACCCTTGTCACAGAATCATTCGCAATTTCACGCAATACCATGTATCCACATGCAGCAGTTATCAAATAAGACAACATTGCCCCTCATTATAATTTAGAAAACATTCGACCTAATAATTTTGCTGCTCGTGGGACACTCCGAGCCTATGTTATAGAGAGGGAACAATCATCACGTGACGGTTCTTCGTGGAGTGCTCCGCATTTATTGTCACGACTAGGCACAGCGTGTCAGATGCCGCAGCGTGAACTTGCACGACAACAAAAAGCCGCCACTCATACCTTTCGCCAATAAATGCCGTGCACTAAGTCACCCACAAGTTGAAGTGAAGCGCATGCCACACTTTGATCAAAGACGCAAGGAAATAAAAATAGTCGGATGAAACAGCCATGTTCATGTGAGCAACGCCATTCCGCACGACATAATACCTGAATTGCAGTCTTGCCAAATTTTGCGCCAGATCACGGGTTGATAGGTGTCAGCAAGAACAAACCAATACATTGTGAAATCGAAAGCAAAATTAACGTTTGTTGTTTTACTGCAGCAATGATATGTTAAACAAGAATATTTACTCGCATGAGTGTTCTGATTAAACATTTTCGAACATTTTTTTCGCAGAAGCTTTCAACTGTCATTTTTTGTACCCCCTCACCTAGTCACGCTTCAATCGTGCGCCACTAACGGATATCTTTGGTGATGGGCTTTGGCAGGCTTTTCGTTCCGAGCTGCGCGACCTATTTAGATAGAGCTTGTGAATTGGACAGAATACAGTTATTTAGCGACGAATACAAATATTTGTTAGCTCGTACAAAAGGGTCGTCACCGAGTGGTTAAACCTCTGGAAAAGAAGGGCAGGATGGTTGGTTCTGATCCAGTATACACCTGCTTAGAAGCGACTGCGCTGATGGGTTGCTGTGGCATACATAATGTATAATAATAATAATAATAATAATAATAATAATAATAATAATAATAATAATAATAATAATAATAATAATAATAATAATAATAATAATAATACTTTATTGATGACTTGAGAATCATACAGTGGCAGAATCGGGCCTACCAAAGCCGCAGTGGGGTTGAACAGCAGTGCCGGGCAGACAGCGACAGAGCCGTCAGTAACACGTGATTAGACAACAGTGAGAAAAAAAACACACACACATGACAGGCTTCTCATCACGCTATAATGTGTCTAAGAGCCTTTCTAAGAACATATTTCGTTTTCACATCTTGCATGCTTTGAGGAAGTAAATTAAACATTGCTGAGACATAATAGTTACGGAGTCTTCGACCATATCTCGTCTTACCGCGGGGTGTAACGTAGGGATTCTTTGGTCTTAGCGAACGAACAGGCACATAAGGAATTTCATACTGGCTTATCCAAAAATGCTTTAAGATAACAATTTCTAGCAGCAAAGAATTGGAATCCGGTAAAGACAATGTTTTGAACACATCAGAATCGGGGAAGACAGCAAAATCAACATGCTTCAGAATACCACGAAGGACGGAGTTGACCCGGTTTACCAAATGTTGAGCGCTATGACCATATGTAGAAATCCCATACCGGATTACATTGTAGCATGAGGCATGTACTACAAGCTTTCGGACAGACAATGGCATGTAAAATTAATATAATACAAAACACAAGACACTGCGCGAACGTTTTGACAAATATATGCGAAATGAGAGTTCCAGGATAAATCACCGTCAAAAAAGACGCCAAGGTATTTAATTGAACAAGCGTATTGCACAGGGGCACACGAACAGGGATTGCAATGTGCTGTGTGCAAATATAATGGGGACGATAGGGTGACTTGCTTGACAGGGTTGTGGAAACAGATTAGTTGAGTTCTGGACGCATTGATATGGAGTACATTATTCTGAAACCAGTCCATCACTTTTGTTGTTGCCATTAGTAAAGAAGAGATGGCGTCAGTGTACCTTCGAGCGTGTGAAACAAGGACAGTGTCATCAGCATACTGATATAATTTGACGTTTACAACAATAGATAAATCATTAAAATATATATTAAATAATAACGGACTTAAAATTGAACCTTGCGGCACGCCAGCTTTAATTTTAGTCAGGTTGCTACGAAATTTTCCAATAGACACAAGTTGGTGCCCATGAGATAAGAAGTTTTTCAGAAGCCACAAAAACGCACTCCGAAAGCATAGCAAAGAAAGTTTGGTTAGAGGTATGCTATGGCAGACGCTGTCAAACGCTTTGCGGACGTCTAGAAACAGTGCATAAGCAATCTGATTGTCTCCAAACGCAGAGTTTAGTGCAGCGGAAAAATCTTCAAGCAGCAACTGCGTACCCCGATTCGGCACAAAACCATACTGCTAGCAGATAACACGCCATGATTGTTTAAAAAGCTACTCATTGTCTTGAGCAGATGTTTTTTCAATATCTGCACAATGCTTGAAACGATGCAGATAGGCCGGTACTTTTTGATATTGTTGCATGCGCCACTTTCAAAAAGAGGAATGACCAGCGCATTTTCAGATTATCGGGAATGATGCCAGTGGTAATAATATTGTTTAAAATGAGTAGTAGCACATCCTTTATCGCCTCGAAAGTTCTGCGCAGCTCTAATATTGAAATACCATCAATTCCTGTAGACTTATTTGGTTTTAGACTGAAAAGGATTGATTTGAGGTCATGTTTCGAAAACATGGGAAGAAGGGCGGATTCTGAAATACTAGTTTGCAATGTGCAAATATCTGGATGAGGTCTCGCTACACCAGACCTTTCGAAAAAAATTAGCGGTGGCAGTACCATTTGAAGAAAAACGAGACATCAGATAAACATGGCGATTAGCGTTTACATCACCACCTCTAAAATTGTTAATTGGGGACCATGTTTTCCTACTCTCACAACGAGCGTCCGTGAATTTTGCTCGTAAGTTATTAGGTTTTGCTAGACGTATCATAGCATTGGCCTTATTTCGAAGCTCTTTTAACCGAAGCCGCAAAGCAGTACAATTAGGACTTCTCTTTGTTTGAACCCATAAGAAGTCTTTTCCTTGTATTGCCGCGAGTATTTCTGTCGACATCCATTTTTGGTCCAAGTTACGTTGTTTGATTTTACAGACCCTTGTGACTGCAAGCCGAAAGTCGTTAAACAGTGTTACAAAGTTGTCATAGGCGTCGCCTGGGGGAATAGTCAGTAAAAATTATGCCAGTCATGATTCATTTCAAATTTCTCGAAAGCCAAGGGGTCAACAATTGAGATTTGTTTGACTTCGTTCGGGGCGACCAAGTTGGTAGTGTCATCTGTTAGAGAGCAGCAGACCATGTAATCATCTGCAAGTTTCATTGTAATAATGGCAGATTTGACACTTAAGTTCATCATCATCATCAGCAGCAGCAGCCTGGTTACGCCCACTGCAGGGCAAAGGTCTCTCCCATACTTCTCCAACTACCACGATCATGTAGTATTTGTGGCCATGTTGTCCCTGCAAACTTCTTAATCTCATTCGCCCACCTAACTTTCTGCCACCCTCTGCTGCGCTTCCTTCCCCTTGGAATCCATTCCGTAACTCTTAACGACCATCGGTTATCTTCCCTCCTCATTACGTGTCCTGCCCATGCCTATTTCTTTTTCTTGATTTCAACTAAGATATCATTAACTCGCGTTTGTGCCCTCACACAATATGCTGTTTTCTTATCCTTTAACGTTACACCTATCATTCGTCTTTCCATAGCTCGTTCCGTCGTCCTCAATTTATGTAGAACGCTTTTCGTAAGCCTCCAGGTTTCTGCCCCGTACGTGAGTACTGGTAAGACACAGCTGAGATAAACTTTTCTCTTGAGGGATAATGGCAACCTGCGGTTCATGACTTGAGAATGCCTGCCAAACGCAATCCAGCCCATTCTTATTCTGATTATTTCCGTCTCATGATCCGGATCCGCAGTCACTACCTGTCCTAAGTAGACGTATTCCCTTACCACTTCCAGTGCCTCACTACCTAGCGTAAATTGCTGTTCTCTTCCGAGACCGCTAAAGGTTACTTTGGTTTTCGGCAGATTAATTTTTAGACACACCCTCCAGCTTTGCCTCTCCAGGTCAGTGAGCATGCATTGCAGTTGGTCCCCTGAGTTACTAAGCAAGGCAATATCATCAGTGAATCGCAAGTTACTAAGGTATTCTCCATTAACTCTTATGCCCAGTTCTTAACAATCCCCGTTCCTGATTACCTCCTGTAAACACGCTGTGAATAGCATTGGAGAGATCGTATCTCCCTGCCCGACGCCTTTCTTTATTGGGATTTTGTTGCTTTCTTTATGGAGGACTACGGTGGCTGTGGAGCTGCTATATATATCTTTCAGTATTTTTGCATACGGCTCGTCTACAGCCTGATTCCGCAATGCCTCCATGACTGCTGAGGTTTCGGCTGAATCAAACGCTTTCTCGTAATCAATGAAAGCTATATATAAAGCTTGGTTATATTCCGCACATTTTTCTATCACCTGATTGATAGTGTGTATATGGTCTATTGTTGAGTAGCCTTTACGGAATCCTGCCTGGTCCTTTGGTTGACGGAAGTCTAAGGTGTTCCTGATTCTATTTGCAATTACCTTAGTAAATACTTTGTTGGCAACAGACAGTAAGCTGAACGGCCTATACTTTTTCATGTCTGTGGCGTCCCCTTTCTTATGGATTAGGATTATGTTAGCGTTTTTCCAAGATTCCGGTACGCTCGAAGTTATGAGGCATTGCGTATACATGGTGGCCAGTTTCTCTAGAAGAATCTGCCCAGCAACCTTCAGTAAGTCTGCTGTTACCTGATCTTCCCCAGGTGCCTTTCCCCTTTGCATAGCTACTAAGGCTTTCTTTACTTCTTCCGGCGTTACCTGTGGGATTTGGAATTCCTCTAGACTACTCTCTCTTCCATTATCATCGTGGGTGCCACTTGTACTGTATAAATCTCTATAGAACTCCACAGCCACTTGAACTATCTCATCCATATTAGTAATGATATTGCCGGCTTTGTCTCTTAACGCATACATCTGATTCTTGCCAATTCCTAGTTTCTTCTTCACTGCTTTTAGGCTTCCTCCGTTCCTGAGAACATGTTCAATTCTATCCATATTATACTTCCTTATGTCAGCTGTCTTACGCTTGTTGATTAACTTCGAAAGTTCTGCCAGTTCTATTCTAGCTGTAGGGTTAGAGGCTTTCATACATTGGTGGTTCTTGATCAGATCTTTCGTCTCCTGCGATAGCTTACTGGTATCTTGTCTAACGGAGTTACCACCGATTTCCATTGCACACTCCTTAATGATGCCCACAAGATTGTCGTTCATTGCTTCCACACTGAAGTCCTCTTCTTGAGTTAATGCTGAATACCTGTTCTGTAGCTTCATCTGGAATTCCTCTATTTTCCCTCTTACCGCTAACTCATTGGTCGGCTTCTTATGCACCAGTTTCTTCCGTTCTCTCCTCAGGTCCAGGCTAATTCGAGTTCTTACCATCCTATGGCCACTGCAGCGCACCCTGCTGAGAACGTCCACATATTGTATGATACCAGGGTTAGCGCAGAGTATCAAGTCTATTTCATTTTTAGTCTCGCCATTCGGGCTCCTCCACGTCCACTTTCGGCTATCCCGCTTGCGGAAGAAGGTATTCATTATCCGCATATAATTCTGTTCCGCAAACTCTACTATTAACTCTCCCCTGCTATTCCTAGTGCCTATGCCATATTCCCCCCCTGCCTTGTCTCCAGCCTGCTCCTTGCCTACCTTGGCATTGAAGTCGCCCATCAGTATAGTGTATTTTGTTGTGACTTTACCCATTGCCGATTCAACGTCTTCATAGAAGCTTTCGACTTCCTGGTCATCATGACTGGATGTAGGGGCATAGACCTGTATAACCTTCATTTTGTACCTCTTATTAAGTTTAACAACAAGACCTGCCACCCTCTCGTTAATGCTATAGAATTCCTGTATGTTACCAGCTATATTCTCATTAATCCGGAATCCCACTGCTAGTTCTCGTATCTCCGCTAAGCCCCGGTAGCACAGGACGTGCACACTTTTCAGCACTGTATATGCTTCTTTTGTCCTCCTAACTTCACTGAGCCCTATTATATCCCATTTACTGCCCTCTAATTTCTCCAATAGCACTGCTAGACCCGCCTCACTAGATAACGTTCTAGCGTTAAACGTTGCCAGGTTCATATTCCAATGGCGGCCAGTCCAGAGCCAGGGATTCTTAGCACCCTCTGCTGCGTCGCAGGTCTGATCGCCGCCGTGGTCAGTTGCTTCGCAGCTGCTGGGGACTGAGGGCCGGGGCTCGATTGTTGTGTTCATATAGGAGGCTGTGGCGAAGTACTGCACCAGGGTGGCCAATCCTGCTCTGGCGAGGGAGTGCGTTACCGGTTCTGGTCACCGGGATCAGGCCACACTCCAGGCCTGTTTATGCAATTTTATCAACTCGCGGATTTTTCTTAATCCGATGAAAAATTGCGCGGCACCGGCATTCGAACCACGGACCTCTTGCACGCGAGGCGGGTGTTCTACCTCTACGCCACCACTGCACCACCATACCACCACCACCACCACACACTTAAATTACGTGCACGTATATTTATAGGATATATGCAAGATGTGACAAGATGACCAGCAAGGAATTCTTCGCGTGTAGGTTCACAGATCGTGTTTTGCAAGCCCCATATGGAAATGACGTCGAAATAATTGCCAACTGTCGTTGCTGAAAGGCGTAGCGTATCTATGTTGAAATCCGCAATTAGGCAAACATGGTCTATTGACGACATCGAGGCCAGGGCGACATCAAGTTCATCCAGGAATATACGACCGTTGCAACATGGTGGGCGATAAGCCGCAAGCAGAATTTGTGACAAGGAAGGTGCGCAAAGACGCACTGCCATAATTTCAGCTTGGGAAAACGAGAAAGTCAGCTCTGTTGTCGCCCATGTGTCCCGGATGAAAACTGCCACGCCTCCTACCATTTTAATTGGCCTACTGCATGAAAAAACTTTGTATCCAATAATCTGATGCTGATTGATACAAGCTGACGGAATGTTAATCTCGGTAAGCACGATCGCATCGAAATAGGAGTTCAAAGAAGTAATTAAGGCCCGAAAATGGTCCCAATGTTTTCTAATACTTCGAATGCTGACTTGAACAGCACGGAAAGCGCAAGCATTAGGATGTGGAAAGAAACTAAGAACCTCGTTTAGATTAGTACATGTCTTGAAGGCAACATTGTTCATGCTCATGCAGTACTCTCGAGATCATCAGATGCTCTATTGATATACAGAATAGGTGCATCTTCATCCCTTTTAGCCAGTATGCTGCCGTTTTTGGTCCAAAATAATTTAAATTTTTTTTCTTTGCCTTTCTGCCTTGCCAGCCGATGCAGCTCCCGTTGAGCACGCGAAAGATTATCGTTGATGTAAAGCCGCGGAAGGGCACTATCTTGAGCAAGTTCACGTAGGATTCCTTGTGCAGCGAGCCATTGCCGTTTGGCCGAAACAGTGTGCATTTGCACAAGGACTACAGGAATGGTATTGCTGCGTGCTGGAAATCGGTGAACGGCAGAAACATTGGTCAGTTTGAATTCGGAAATGTTTGGCTTCGCTGCCAGTCCTGACAAGAAGGAAGGCAAATCTTGGTTGGGGTTATATTGCAGGCCATGAATCTCAAAAGTGCAGCGTCGGCTGTATTGCTCTAATTCGCTAAGTTCAGAGCCAACCTTCTTAAGCAGCTCAGCCTGTGCAACAATCTTAGAGGAGAGTGTATCTACTTGCGTTCCAAGCTCGCCGACTGCTATCTGGTTCGCAGTTACAGTGGATTACACCGATTCAATTTTAACAGCCAAAGAATGGAGCGACCCCTGTATCTGCCCAACAGTTTCTGCAGTTTTTTCTCCGATAGCTTTGAAGGTCAGTAGTTCTTCCACTCGACTAGCCATCATTTCGACTGTAGTCGTCAGCCAGTCCAATTTATCGGTTACAGTCAAAAGTTGCTTTTCTAGTACTACATCATTCGATTTATTGCACATTGCAGGTTGCATTTTTGCTGACGGCATTGAGCACGAGCTGTTGTAATAGTCTGCTTTCGGGCTGCGCACGATTAAGCGCGCTGTGTACAAGGACGCATGACTAACGCGATAACTCAGTGCTAGATGAATTCTGAGGCATAACAAGCGGATCGCAGAGCATGATCACGCGTTGTAACACGGTAGAATATCGCATAGTTTCGGTACCTGCGCACGTGACTGCATGACCGTGGGAACAAGCAGACAAAACCGAAGTCAATTTATCTTCTTCGGCGCGAAGTAAAACAAAGAAACACGCAGACATTACGGTTCTGTGTTTTACCATTTCTCCACTTCAATTCGTCAATACACGCAACAGATCACACAAATAACAGATGTTGCCTTGAATGATTCTCGAAGTCACGTGTCATCACGAACGAAGTCACACAGCGGACACGACTAGGTAGGCGCAGGGGCACGACTACGTCACCGTCCTGCTTGGAGCCCGGTGGCCGCGAGGGAAAGGAACACCGGCGTTCGGTTCGAAATTTCAGACCTTTCCACGGCGCGTAGCGATGTAATACTTATCGGGCATGATCGTTAGCGCGCATTGTATGCTCTGCGCTTGTTAATCCAAAATGGCCAGACCTGGTGAGGGGTCCTTTAAAAAAGGAACTGAACCAAAAACGATGCGGGGAGCAGGATGTTATTTTTGCACGAACCGGGACTGACCCAACAGCGCTTCACTGAATGGTGCAAACGAGTCACTGAAGTTGCCGCACAGCAAGGACCTCTCCCATACTTTTCCAACTACCCCGGTCATGTGCTAATTGTGGCCACGTTGTCCATGCAGACTTCTTAATCTCATCCGCCCATCTAAATTTCTGCCGCCCCCTCCTACGCTTCCCTTCTGCTGGAATCAAGTCTGTAACCTTTAATGACCAGCAGTTATCTTCCCTCCCCATTACATGACCTGTTCATGCCCATTACATTTTCTTGATTTCAACTTATTTTATAGATATTTTTCTTTATTTGCCTCACCTAATGTGCTGTCTTTTTATCACCTTAACGTTACACCCATCATTCTTCTTTTCATGGGTCGTTGTGGTGTCCTCAATTTAAGTAGAACACTTTTCGCAAGCCTCCAGGTTTCCGGCCCGCATGTGAGTACTGCTTAGACATAGCTGCTATACATTTTTCTCTTAGTGGGATAACGGCAACCTGCTGTTCATGATCAGAGAATTCCTGCCAAACACACCCCAGTCCATTCTTATTCTTCTGATTATTTCAGTATCATGATCCTGATCCGCAATCACTACCTGCCCTAAGTAGATGTTTTCCCTTACCACTTGCAGTGCCTCGCAACCTATCGTAAACTGCTGCTCTCTTCAGAGACTGTTAAACTACACTTTAGTTTTCTGCAGATTAATTTTCAGACCCACGCTTCTGCTTTGCCTCTTCAGATCAGTGAGCATGCATTGCAATTGGTCCCCTGAGTTAGTAAGCAAGGCAGTATAATCAGTGAATCGCAAATTTCAGAGGTATTCTCCATTAACTACTATCCCCAATTCTTCCCAATCTAGGTCTCTGAATACCTCCTGTAAACACGCTGTGAATAGCATTGGAGAGATCCTATCTCTCTGCCGGACGCCCTTCTTTATTGTCATTTTGTTTCTTTCATATGGAGGACTACGGTGGCTGTGGAGCCGCTATAGATATCTTTCATGTTTCCGTTTTTTTACATACGGCTAGTACACACCCTGTTTCCGTAATGCCTCCATGACTGCTGACATTTCCACTGAATCAAACGCTTTTTCGTAATCAATGAAAGCTATATATAAGGGTTGGATATATTCTTCTCATTTCTCTATCGCCTGACTGATAGTGTGAATATGGTGCATTGTTGAGTACCGTTTACGGAATCCTGCGCGGTCTTTTGGTTGAAAGAAGTCTAAGCTGTTCCTGGTTCTATTTGCAATTACCTTAGTAAATACTTTGTAGGCAACCGACAGTAAGCTGATCGCTCTATAATGTTTCAAGTCTTTGACACCCCCTTTATTATGGATTAAGAAGATGTTGGCGTTCATCCTAGATTCCGGTACGCTCGAGGTCATGAGGCATTGCGTATACAGGGTGGCGAGTTCTAGTAGAACAATCTGCCCACCATCCTATAACAAATCTGCAGTTACCTGATCCTGCCCAGCTGCCTTCCGGCTTTGCATAGCTTCCAAGGCTTTCTTTGCTTTTTCCGGCTTTGTGGGATGTCAAATTCCTCTAGACTATTCCCTCTTCCATTACCGCCGTGGGTACCGCAGGTACTGTATAAACCGCTATAGAACTCCTCAGCCACTTGAACTATCTTATTCATATTAGTAATGATAGTGCCGGCTTTGTCTTTTAACGCATACATCTGATTCTTGCCTGCCCCTAGTTTCTTCTTCACGGCTTTTAGGCTTCCTCCGAGCCTTAGAGCATGCTCAATTCTATCCATATTAGGCTGCCTTATGTCAGCTATCTTATGCTTGTTGAATACTTTTGGAAGTTCTGCCAGTTCTAGTCTAGCTGTACGGTTAAGGGCTTTCAAACATTGGCCTCTCTTAATCAGATCTTTCTTTTCCTGCGATAGCTTATCGGTATCCTGTCTAACGAAGGTACTACCACATTGGTAGCACATTGCACATTCGATAATAATGCCCATATGATTGTCGTTCATTTCTTCAACACTAAGGTCCTCTTACTAAATTAAAGCCGAATTCCTGTTCTGTAGCTTGATCCGGCATTCCTCTATTTTCCCTCGCACCGCTTACTCATTGATCGGCTTCATAGGTACCAGTTTCTTCCATTCGCTCCTGAAGCCTATGCTAATTCGAGATCTTACCATCCTACGGTCACTGCAGTGCACCTTGCCGAGAGCGTCCCCATATTGCATTATGCCAGAGTTAGCGCAAAGTGTGAACTGTATTTCATTTCTGGTCTCCCCATTCGAACTCCTGCATGTCCACTTTTGGTTATCCCGCTTGCGGAAAAAGGTATTAATTATGCGAAAATTATTCCTTTCTGCAAACTCTACTAAGTCTCCCCTGCTATTCCTAGAGGCTACGCCAGATTCCCCCACTGACTTGTCTCCAGTCTGCCTCCTGCCTACCCTGGCATTAAAGGCGCCCGTCAGTATAGTGTATTTTGCTTTGAATTAACCTATCGCCGATTACACGTCTTCATAGAAGCTTTCGATTTGCTGGTCAGCATGACTGAATGTAGGCGCATAGACCTGTACGACTTTCAATTTGTACCTATTATTAAGGCTAACAACAAGACATGCCACCCTCTCGTTAATGCTATAGAATACCGGTATGTTACCAGCTATATCCTTTTTATTCAGGAATCCGCCTAGCTATTTTTCGTCTCTCTACTAAGCCCCGGTAGCATAGCACCTGCCCACTTTTTAGCACTGTATATCTTTCATTTGTGCTTCTAGCCTCACTGTGCTCTATTGCATTCATTTACTGCCCGCTAATTCCTCCAATACCAGTTGTAGACTCGCCTCACTAGATAGCGTTCTAGCGTTGAACGTTGCCAGGTTCCGATACCGATGGCGGCCTGTCTGCACCACGATATTCTTAGCACCCTCTGCTGTGTCACAGGTCGGACCACCGCCATGGTCAGTTGTTTCGCAGCTGCTCGGGATTGAGAGCCGGGGTGCAGTATTCATATAGAAGATTGTGGCCAGGTACTGCAAGAGGGTGGCCGATCCTGCTCTAGTGAGTGATTGCGTTACCAGTTTTGGTCACTGAGGCCAGGCCGCACTCCAGGCCTGTTTATGCAAGTTTATTAACACGCACATTTTTTATTTGTTTAATCCGGTGGAAAATTGCGTGGCACCGGGGTTTGTACCACGGTCCTTTTTCACGCGAGGCGTATGATCTACATCTACGCCATCGCTGCATCTGAGAGATCGGTAGAGGCACCTGCGCATGATGTTGATAAGCCGAGTGCGCAGCTTCGTGTGCACTCTTCGACGATTCCGCAGTGGCTCGGCCAGTATATATATAGAATGTCGCGTCCGTTTTCTAGTGCTTGGTAGTGAGCGTGCCCTATTTTGTAAAATAGTTGTTCGTGCAAACCATGACGTAGTGGCTGCTCGACGCGTGCTGGTTCCCTAAACGTTAGCAAAGAAACCAAATCAATACCTTTGTCACTGCTTCTTGTGGCAGACCTGCACTTGCGTCCGTGGCATCTGGGTTTGTGGAGTTTGCACAGGTGAGCTGCAGTAGCGAGGTGTAGGGTACATCTGATAGAAAGATTATCATTTACATAGAAAAGAGGCTGTTTTCATTGCAGGTCACTTTACCTAAATGTCTCCTTCGCGACTACGTTGACACACCCGCAGTCAAAGTGGCTATTCGGCGTTTGATGACTGCCTAAACGTAAGGAAAAAAAGCAATTATATGAATGTCAATACCAGTGTCACTACATCTTGCATCAGACCGGCCCATGCGTACGCGGCATATTTGCTGATGGAGTCTGTACAGGTGAGCTGGAGTGGCGACGTGTAGGAGACGTCTGAGAGAAAGATTATCGTTTTCATGGAGATACGGCTGTTTTATTAGCGGTCGCTTTAGTTCAAATGCTTTCTTGGAGACTAGGGTGACACACCCGAAGCCAAGGTGGGTGTTCCACGTGTGCTCGCTGCCTAAAGGTAAGCGAAAGAAAGCAATTGGGTGAATTTCAATACAAGTGCCAATACGTCTTGCCTCCGACCAGCACGTGCGTATGTGGCATTTTTGTTGCTGCACAGGTGAGATGGAGTGGCGACATGTAGGAGACATCTAAGAGAAAGATTATCGTTTACATGGAGATGTGGCTGTTTTCATTGCCTATCGCTTTAGTTGAAATGCTTTCTTGGCAACTAGAGTCACACACCCGATGTCAACGCGGGTGTTCCACGTGTGCTCGCTGCCTAAATGTAAGCAAAAAAAAGCAATTGGGCGAATTGCAATACAAGTGCCACTACGTCTTGCCTCCGACTTGCACGTGCGTATGTGGCATTTTTGTTGCTGCACAGGTGTGATGGAGTGGCGACATGTAGGAGACATCTGAGAGAAAGATTATCGTTTACATGGAGATGTGGCTGTTTTCATTGCCTATCGCTTTAGTTGAAATGCTTTCTTGGCAACTAGAGTCACACACCCGATGTCAACGCGGGTGTTCCACGTGTGCTAGGTGCCTAAATGTAAGCAAAAAAAAGCAATTGGGCGAATTGCAATACAAGTGCCACTACGTGTTGCCTCCGATTTGCACGTGCGTATGTGGCATTTTTGTTGCTGCACAGGTGAGATGGAGTGGCGACATGTAGGAGACATCTGAGAGAAAGATTATCGTTTACATGGAGATGTGGCTGTTTTCATTGCCTATCGCTTTAGTTGAAATGCTTTCTTGGCAACTAGAGTCACACACCCGATGTCAACGCGGGTGTTCCACGTGTGCTAGGTGCCTAAATGTAAGCAAAAAAAAGCAATTGGGCGAATTGCAATACAAGTGCCACTGCGTCTTGCCTCCGACTTGCACGTGCGTATGTGGCATTTTTGTTGCTGGATTCTGCACAGGTGAGCTGGAGTGGCGACATGTAGAAGACATCTGAGAGAAAGATTATCGTTTACATGGAGATGTGGCTGTTTTCATTGCCTATCGCTTTAGTTCAAATGCTTTCTTTGCAATTACAGTGACACACCGGAAGTCAAGGTGGGTGTTCCACGTGTGCTGGCTGCCTAAACCTAAGCACAAGAAATCAATTGGGTGAATTGCAATACAAGTGCCACTGCGTCTTGCCTCCGACTTGCATGTGCGTATGTGGCATTTTTGTTGGTGGATCCTGCACAGGTGAGCTGGAGTGGCGACATGTAGGAGACATCTGAGAGAAAGATTATCGTTTACCTGGAGATGTGGCTGTTTTCATTGCCTATCGCTTTAGTTCAAATGCTTTCTTGGAGACTAGGGTGACACACCCGAAGTCAAGGTGGGTGTTCCACGTGTGCTCGCTGCCTAAAGGTAAGCGAAAGAAAGCAATTGGGTGAATTTCAATACAAGTGCCAATGCGTCTTGCCTCCGACCAGCACGTGCGTACGTGACATATTTCGTGGTGGATTCTGCACAGATGAGCTGGAGTGACGACGTGTAGAACACACCTTGGAGAAAGATTATCGTTTACATGGAGATGTGGCTGTTTTCATTGCCTATCGCTTTAGTTCAAATGCTTTCTTGGAGACTAGGGTGACACACCCCATGTCAACGCCGGTGTTCCACGTGTGCTGGGTGCCTAAATGTAAGCAAAAAAAAGCAATTGGGCGAATTGCAATACAAGTGCCACTACGTCTTGCCTCCGACTTGCACGTGCGTATGTGGCATTTTTGTTGCTGCACAGGTGAGATGGAGTGGCGACATGTAGGAGACATCTGAGAGAAAGATTATCGTTTACATGGAGATGTGGCTGTTTTCATTGCCTATCGCTTTAGTTGAAATGCTTTCTTGGCAACTAGAGTCACACACCCGATATCAACGCGGGTGTTCCACGTGTGCTGGGTGCCTAAATGTAAGCAAAAAAAAAAGCAATTGGGCGAATTGCAATACAAGTGCCACTACGTCTTGCCTCCGACTTGCACGTGCGTATGTGGCATTTTTGTTGCTGCACAGGTGAGATGGAGTGGCGACATGTAGGAGACATCTGAGAGAAAGATTATCGTTTACATGGAGATGTGGCTGTTTTCATTGCCTATCGCTTTAGTTGAAATGCTTTCTTGGCAACTAGAGTCACACACCCGATGTCAACGCGGGTGTTCCACGTGTGCTAGGTGCCTAAATGTAAGCAAAAAAAAGCAAATGGGCGAATTGCAATACAAGTGCCACTACGTGTTGCCTCCGACTTGCACGTGCGTATGTGGCATTTTTGTTGCTGCACAGGTAAAATGGAGTGGCGACATGTAGGAGACATCTGAGAGAAAGATTATCGTTTACATGGAGATGTGGCTGTTTTCATTGCCTATCGCTTTAGTTCAAATGCTTTCTTTGCCATTACAGTGACGCACCGGAAGTCAAGGTGGGTGTTCCACGTGTGCTGGCTGCCTAAACCTAAGCACAAGAAATCAATTGGGTGAATTGCAATACAAGTGCCACTGCGTCTTGCCTCCGACTTGCACGTGCGTATGTGGCATTTTTGTTGGTGGATCCTGCACAGGTGAGCTGGAGTGGCGACATGTAGGAGACATCTGAGAGAAAGATTATCGTTTACCTGGAGATGTGGCTGTTTTCATTGCCTATCGCTTTAGTTCAAATGCTTTCTTGGCGACTAGGGTGACACACCCGAAGTCAAGGTGGGTGTTCCACGTGTGTTGGCTGCCTAAACGTAAGCACAAGAAATCAATTGGGTGAATTGCAATACAAGTGCAACTGCGTCTTGCCTCCGACTTGCACGTGCGTATGTGGCATTTTTGTTGGCGGATTCTGCACAGGTGAGCTGGAGTGGCGACATGTAGGAGACATCTGAGAGAAAGATTATCGTTTACATGGAGATGTGGCTGTTTTCTTTGCCTATCGCTTTAGTCCAAATGCTTTCTTTGCAACCAAAGTGACAAAACCCAAGTGAAGGTGGGTGTTCCACGTGCGCTGGCTGCCTAAACGTAAGCACAAGAAATCAATTGGGTGAATTGCAATACAAGTGCCACTGCGTCTTGCCTCCGACCTGCACGTGCGTACGTGACAGGTTTGTTGGTGGATTCTGCACAGGTGAGCTGGAGTGGCGACATGTAGGAGACATCTGAGAGAAAGATTATTGTTTACCTGGAGATGTGGCTGTTTTCATGGCATATCGCTTTAGTTCAAATGCTTTCTTGGCGACTAGGGCGACACACCAGAAGTCAAGGTGGGTGTTCGACGTGTGCTGGCTGCCTAAACGTAAGCACAAGAAAGCAATTGGGTGAATTTCAATAAAAGTGCCACAGCGTCTTGCCTCCGCCCTGCACGGCCGTCCGTGGCATTTTTGTTGGTGGATTCTGCATAGGTGAGCTCGAGTGGCGACGTGTAAGAGACGTCTGAGAAAACGATTACCGTTTACATGGAGATGCGGCTGTTTTATTACCCGTCGCTTAAGTTCAAATGCTTTCTTTGCAACTACAGTGACACACCCGAAGTCAAGGTGGGTGTTCCACGTTTGCTCGCTACCTAAACGTAAGCACGTGAAAGCAATTGGGTGAATCGCAATACAAGTGTCACTGCGTCTTGCCTCCGACCTGCACGTGCGTACGTGGCATATTTGATGGTGGAGTCTGCACAGGTGAGCTGGAGTGGCGACGTGTAGGAGACGTCTGAGAGAAAGAATATCGTTTAAATCGAGATGCGGCTGTTTTCATTGCCGATCGCTTTAGTTCAAATGCTTTCTTGGCGACTACACTGTAAACACAAATGAGCCCATATATTCTTATTAACAGTTGATATGCCTTTTTTCCCCTCTAGCCTAAAATGAGTCCTCCCACGAAAAGAAGTAAAATAAGCTAGAACAATTATTATACCCCCGGCCCCATTTGAAGGGGCATTGCGGTTGTAAAATGAGGGTTTTCAAGGAATAACGGTGGCGTACGGGAAAGTGGCAGTGTTGAAATACACCCATATCTGAGACGAGCCAAATAGAGAAAAGAATAACTCAGCCGTGACCAACAAGGCAGGCAGCCGCAGCGACAATTTGAGTAGGATTATTTCTGCAGTCAGATTCGAAATATCCCGCGCAATGTGTGTCGGCGCTGTTTTTCTGTTCGGAGTAGCCGCGCCTTGGTGCTGCAGAGGACGCCGAAAGTCGGAACTACGCGCGGATGAGCACAAGCCTTCGTAGCGCGCGCGCGTGTGTTGAAAGCCGCAAAGGAGCAGCCATTTGCCAGCGACGGCGCATTCTTCTAACGTGGTTTATGTTTCTCCCAGCTTTGAACCCCCAAGACGCCACGGTAAGTGACTTTGAACGATTATTACACGTTCTATGAGTGTGCATATGTTCTAAGTGAGGAGACGCGCTGATATGACTTAAGCCTGTTTCACATGATGCGATTTTCGTCGCACCGGAAGTGCGATTTCCGTATTTTGCGATGAAAATCGCAGTCGCAGTGCCGACCCCCGATTTTCGGCTGCGACCAACCGGTTGGTCGCACAGTCGCACCGTCGCGCCGATCGCTGCGATTTTCCGTCGAAATTGCGCGGAGAGCTGTCAACGGACCCAATTCGCCGGTTGGTTTTGGAAAAAGGCGCCTCGCACGACAAGTTCAATGCGCGGAGACGTGGATCGTCGAATTCCGTACGTACGCGAAGGGAGAATAAAAAACTTGTACCGCAGATTGCATTCTCCGATTGCTATGCATTCGTTGACACGCTACACAGCACATGAAGTGCATTTTCACGTTTGCTTCGTACGCCTTTGCGAGTTGTCAGTGCTAGGAAGTGTTCGATCCCCAGCAGACGACGAGGTCGTCACAATTTTCTTTTGTTGAGTAGCATGCAAAAATCGCGCTTACGGAGCAGCTTGAATTATTTCAACCTCGGCAAGGGCAAATGACAAGACAGCAAAGTACCCGAAGTTTCAACGTTGCGCTGAACACAGTACCGTTCAGTTGCATTTTCTTGTCGGTTTTCAAGCATGAATTTCCCGATGCATCTTGAAAGCTTATCTTGCCTCTTATTAAATTTGACAAAGCAATAGTGTAGGCTATCGTAATGAATTTGCTACGATAGCATTAAATCCGTGGCTTGAATAAAATATTACATGCACGTTTAGTTGCACCTCTTCTCTGGAGAATTTTTTTTTCTTGCACAGAAACCAATAAACATTGACTATGTTGCGGACTTTGTATCCTTACTGCATCTGTATGAACACTTGCTCTGCAAGGTAATTAACTGTACAGCTAGTAGATTAAGTAAATACAGTGACAACGTAGCCTCCTGCTCAATTATGTAGAACTCGTGCAACAATGCGAAAAGCAGGCAAACGGCCTGTTCTTGTGGGGATAAAACAGTATAAAACCACACGCGCTGAAGAAAAGTAAATCAAAACTGTGCAGTGAAGTCAGCCAGTACAAGCAGTTCTTGCACGTTCACAGCTGATCAAGTGTTCAGAAACATTCATGCCTTACATGTTTCTAGTAAGTTTCTAATAAGTTTGTGATCACATATATTAGTGTGTAAACCCATATAACAATACCCGCTGCGATTGCTATCTTTATAAGTAATGAAATACCATGCTACTTGCAAGAACATATATCACCTGAGGATTTTAGAACGAATTTCTGCATTTCAACTATACACATTATGTTGTTTATTCAATAAAAGAACACAAACTGGGCTTTTTTGCAATGACAAACTTATTCCAAACTTGACTTACATACAGGCAAGAAAAAAATTATAGACATAAATACTGTAATTCAATTTGTTCACCTGCCACTGTGGCTATAGCATTCTGCTGCTAACACAAGGTGAGGGATTGATTTGCCAGCGATGTAAGTCGCATTTCGATGGGAGTCATATACCCCTGTCAAGCGGGCAAGTTAAGTGCACTTACTGGGAGTGCACTTCAGGACCTTGAGTCACACTTTAGGCAATGCGCTTCTTAACGGGAAAACAGAGTGCACTCCCACTAAAAAAAAAAATGGCGACAGACTAAGAGCGCGTTTTTAAAGATTTAAATTAACAAGAGAAAGCTGCTAAAAAGCGATTGTTTTAAGTAGAATTATATATAAAAACAGACTTCATCCATTTGTCTCAACAAAAAGCGATGACGTTTTTATTATGAATCTGTTGCAAGTCAATGCTGGCCAAGACGAATGCCTAGGAAATCCAAAACAACATGGTGGCGTGCGGCGAGGAAGCAGTTGATCCTGCTAGAACAGAATATTAGCGGGTATATATGAGCAAAGACGGCGAGTTCGATATTTAGCTACACTGCAAAAGGCCACGCACACGGCTCAAAGCACGACCGGCATGGTCAGCACGCATTCACACCAAAATAAACACGAACTGAATGAACATGGTGGCGCCGCAGTGTCGCAGCATTCTGGCGCCGTTAGTTGCGTACATGATAAATTCGTTTCTTTATTGTGCTGTTTCGGTTCTCGCTAAACACAAATTATATTGTTAAAAGCTGTTCACTAACAGAAATGAACTTCTTTGTCCTTTTTCTATGCATTACATTTTGCGTCGTCGAAAGCGTTGGCGGCGAGGCTAGGCACTCCTTCAAACCGTTGGCGGCGAGGCTACGTACTCTGCCAGCAAAGTGCGTTCCGTGAACGTACTCCGACTTGAGTGCACTCATCTGAGAGTACACTCCGCTGCGGCGTTATGATTTGGGAAAGTGCACTTAAAAACCGAGTGCACTCGCCGTAAGTGCACTTAACTTGCCCGCTTGACAGGGGTAATAGGTGCGAAAAAAAGCTCTTGCACTTAGATTTAGTTCATCACCTTTTATTGAACCCTTACACTTCAAAATGCTATTGCACGGGGGGCATGCTTATGCAAAATCTAACACCAATAGAAAGCAAAGCGCAGAATTGTAAAACAACCATCTTTCGTGATAATTCAAGTGTGTAAATATTCATTGCATCAACATGTATTGCTCAACAGCACTGCACAAGTAAGCATGATCAGGTATAGCAAGTACTCTGTCAAGAAGCTGGTTCTACAGATGTATAAATGTCAAGGCATGAATGCTCATACTACGTCGCACACATAGCACAAAGAAAACCTTTTTCAAGAGTTGTCCCTTCTGGCAGATATGAGAGGGCCGTAAGCAGCAGAAACTATATTGCAGGACATTGTGTAATACCGCTTATGAAAGAATGAACAGAGTGAAGAGGCTTTTAACCCTTTATTGACAAGTGTTGCCTACAGGCAACACACCAAAAACGAATTTTTTTTGTCGAGTTTAAGTATCGAGTATGAAGTTTCTAGCTAAATGTCTTCGGCCAACACTGAAGGACAGGCAGCAAGCGTCATTTGTTGGTTTAGAGCAGGAACACTGGACGTAGGAAGAAGAAGTTTGGCACGCGACTCACTGTCTTGTGCAAGTAAGTTCAGAGGAGACAGGCCAATGCAACGTATGCAGCTGCAGTGGTGTCGCACATCTGATGTAAAGGAAATGAAATGGGCACCTATGGTTCACATATGATAAGAGCTGTCTATACAAATTGAAAATAAAGCTAGGTGGCTTCATTGGGGTGAAGCCCACTTCCAGTTTCCTGCCTGGGGTTTTCCCTCTATTGCTGAAAAATTTCTGCAAAATATTTTTTTCTTTTTGTTGATTACGCTTACTCTTGACGTGTTTTACATATTAAGATAGAACAATAAACATGTTTTCTCGGTATTTATATGTCTTGTCATTAAAGGGTTAACAGCAGTACCTCATACTGCTCTAATAAGAGGAACGATGAGCAAAAACGTTTGTGGTGGAGCACTGAAACTAACTTTCTGAAAGACAGAAAATTTCAGGTGAGAGTTGGAGGTACGTTTAGCCCACATACACCAACAACACGGGCATACTACAAGAAACACTACAGCCTATGGTGTATTACAGTCTGTGGGAAAGCTATCTTATACGGAAATCAAGAATGATGCAACAAGCCCTCGACAACACTGCAGACTTTCTTGGCTAGTCTGGCCTCTCGCTTTCTGATAAGTCAGCTCATATCGGCGTCAGAAAAAAAAAAGACTAGAATTAAGAACTACCCCAGATTGCACATTGTGATCCACATAGCTGGACAAATATGCCCGCAAGTCAACAGCCACAAATCCTCAGCTAGTGTAAGCCCATGACGGCAGAGCCAGCAAGTGCGTGAAACAATTATGCAATGCCTGGACGCAACTTCCACACCTGGTGAAAAGAATAATCTCGAAATAACGGGGGTGGGCGAGCGGATACTACAGAAAATCGCAGATGCTGTGCTTGTGTCCAAGGTATGGTACGGTATGAATTACCACCAGCACACAAAAAAGACAACTCATCGAATACAGGCATCGGGTAGTAATAACAGGTCTTTCCAACTGTACCATGCTTGAAGACCTCTATGAGAAAGAGCTAACGAACAAGCACCTAGACAGAGTAGAGTTGCAGCCTGCAGCACAAATTCTTTTTCTCAAGAGCTCAGAACCTCATCCCAAGATACTATGCCAGCTAGCATATGAGATGCAAAGACGACTACCCCTCCCTTCAGAAGCACAACCTCGGGAGTACCTGAACTTGAAACACAACAGGCCCATACCATGGAATATGGGGGCAAACAATTAGGCCAGGAGACTATATGTAACTGCCAAGAACGCAGAGGAGGTTGCTGGTCATGAAGATGCAAGCAAACATAAGGCACATATAGTACACTGATCTGGCAATAGCAGTGTAACAGAAGTATGACACTACATAAAACTAAACCCCATATAAGTGAGTACCATTCCAGGTCATCCTACACCTAGAAAAGCTGAACGGAAAGCAATCAAAGCAGCACTTGTAATGCAGATTACACCCTGCACAACACCCCGCATGGATTTATCAGAAACTGTCTGGGCCTGCACATCACACAAGATGATCAGGAAAATCAGGAGATTAACACGCGACTGGCCAGCACATGGCCAGAAATTAAATTACAGAATACATAGCCATGCAGATATTCCAGGACACAAGCGGTCTTATAAGCCTGACATAATAATTGAAAACTAGATGAGTTTGTGTGTATTCATTATTAACTAAAGTGCAACAGATAGACAACACACAAGAACGAAGCGCTCTGTGTGTTCACTTCGTTCCTGTCCATCGCATTTCTGTTGCAGTATAGTTAATGAATTCATAAGGCTGCACAGGAGCAGAATGATACCTCTGCCCAAGGGCCCGATCTCGCATCCAAATCCACGCGTGCACACACACACACACACACACACACACACAGACACACACACACACACACACACACACACACACACACACACACACACACACACACACACACACATGTTGCAAGAGTGCAAAGCATGAAGCAGTATCAACAGGATGACACTAGATATGAATGAGGACTAGCTTTCAACTGAGATTCATTTGTAAAAATGTGGCGAGTTGTAAAAGGGCGATGAGCACAACGCAGGAGCCAACGCTTCGACAAGTGGACTTGTCTTCTTCAAGGTCCACGTGAGGAAACGTTGGCTCCTACTTTCACCTTTTGCTCATGTTGCTCATTGTCTTGAATTTCCATCTCCTGCCTTCCCCGAGTTTTCCCCAGAAAAAGAAAAACATCTTTGAAGGATAGATAAAAATTGGTGCTTGATGCAGCCAAACGCAAATGAAAATGCTACAGAAAGAAAATAGAGAAAAATTCAAAGTGCAGGAAAAAATAATTACAATTGCCAATCCTGCATGCCAGCACCTTTCAAGAAACACTGTTGTTATTCCAATAGACAGACTGACAGCTTGCTTATGCAATGCAAGCGCATTCTTCTAGTTCCATGCCATTGGGAAAAAAATGAGTTTCCTGGAAGGTAGCCACTTGCACACTTGGTGATCACTGTTTTTTTTTCCCTGGACTTGTATATCTATATTTATTTTCTCCCTTTCCTGCTTTTATGTTTGGTTTCATCAAGCACTAGTCTTTATCAGGTTTTATTGCTGTACTACTTTGTGGTAACCTTTATAGATCACTGCATTTTCACAATACACCTTTTAATTAGAAGTTAGCATACCCTGTTCTTACTGCTTCACACTGTACATTCTTGCTACATTGGCCAAATAAAAGATTTTATAAGGTATCATGAGGGCCAATAAAGTGACTTGCTGCAGTCTAAAAAAAACGAATAGCCTGACTGCAAATGGCACCAAAGGACACATAGGACAAACAAGAAAGCCGTGAGGATCTAACAATCAAAAGTTTAATGTACACACCGAGTAAATGCTCGCTCACAAGCAATAGACTGAACATACACAAAAAGGAGAAGCAAAAATTCATGTGCATTTCCTGATGGCAAATGAATCCATTTCTAACGGAGGCCGTGATGACAAGATTAACCTAGCATTTTTAGATCTACAGCTTCCGTAATTTCTCTAGGCAGCCGATCTGCACAGAATGCTAGCTTCTTCCTCTAGAATGCACGCTCAGATGTGGAGAGTGCATTGTAGAGGAAGGAGCTAGCATTCTGCCGAGATCGGCTGCCTAGAGAAATTATGGATGCTGTAGATGCAAATACACTGGGAGAATCTTGTGTCAGCATGGCCGCTGTTACACCTTCAGAGATGGATGCGTTTCCTGTTGGGATCTGTATGGACACGCATCAGATCTTGCTTCTGCTTTTTGTGTAAATTCGATTTCTTGCTTGTCGACCAGTATTTACTCGGCATGGTCAATAAACTTTCATTTGTTAGTACACCTCATGAGATTATCTTGGTATCTAGCAGAAAGGTGTTCATTCTTTTTAGAGTGAAGCTGTATATGCCTAGGCGAAACACTCATGGTCCGACCACAACAACCCTAGCGTAAGGGTATGAGCCATTGTTCGTCTTACATGAGGGGCGGAGAGATTTCTTGTTGGGTAGACATAGAAATGCTTATGCGTTTAACACATAAACATTTATCTACGCATTATTGCAAGGAAGGGACACAGAGTTGGACGTGGTTAAGACAAGATCATGATGTCATAATTTTATCTTGCAGCAAAGGTGTGGCGGGCCATTGGCTACACCGATAGTGACGTCGTTTCTCTCTAGCAGCAGAGCGCGCGTGCAGGTCTCTCTCAGACTTCCCTATAGGTTCAAAAATGTGTCCCTGTATTTAATTAAATGAAATGTGCAGCCCCGGTGTGTCACTTGGCAACTACAGTGCATAACTGAGTCATAAACATTATGATTAACGCATTACAAAACACAAATGCGTAACATAATTCAGAAAGACTTCGATGGACCACCTGGATTAATACAATGAACCGCTGCTCATTGCAATTTCGAAGATGGTGATCTTGCAAAGTGCAATGTGGGGCATTCCAAATAAACAATGTAATAAACCCAAGCCAAACATGTGCATAACCTCATTAAGAAACACAGACATAACCAATAATATAGAAAGACTGGAATAAGCCATTGGAATTAACCCAGTGATAAAAACCGGGACTGCACATTTCAGCTTCGCTGGTTTACCATCTGTACAGGGTGCATGGGCAGTAACTTTTTCTGTTATTGTTTGTTAAGTATTGTATAATGTTGTGCCAGTAAAACACGGTGGGCTAGTTGGTGCAGTGTAGTGGTACTGCCTTTTTTGCTGGTTTTTTTCTTAATGTTGTGCCCTTCTTCCTTTTGTAACAACTTTTTTATTCCCCCTTGCATAATACTCCAACCTCGCAGCCTGCGATGTATATAAATAAATAAGTACATAAGCACGTCATTCATTCATCTGCATACACCTCGCACCATTCCTTGCTCAACAAACGTCACTGCGTTGATGTCTCGCAGCGTGCATCTACATTAACTGCCGTTTGCGTTTCGGTATGGTTTGTGAACAGTGTAATGCATAAAGATTACATGACAATAAGGTTGTGACCTGTGCGGTGCATAAGCAAACCTTGCAAAAGATGACAAGTTGGATTGTTGAAAATAAGACAAATTGTATATATCGCAGTTACTTTAACAGCATTTAATTGACCACTTGACAAAAACATCACTTCGCACAGATTCCGACACGTACACTGAATCTGAAGTTTTCTTTTTTGCTTATTAATGCAGTCGTTACTGCATGGCCACATTGTAGATTTGAAAACAAAGTGAAATAAATTTGTTTTTTGCAATATAACAATATGTTTAGATCACTGCGATTGTAACCCCACAACCTAATACAAACATGCACACTATAGGACGCAGACAAATGTTCAGGACAAATTTCAGAATGTTTGCATCCTGATACTTATGAAAGTGAACGGTTTCATTTCATGGCTGTCAATGAGAGGGAGAGAGAAAACTTAATTGTGTTCGTGGAAGAAAAACGCATTGATAAGCTTAGACATATAGTCATTGCTTAACACTTTCGAAATGAAGAATTATAGCTTGCTATCGACATTGACGCAACCATTCAACAGCAAGTAAAGGAATCAGTTTTTCCAGCTCTGAACATTGAATTGCAGGAAATGCAAGCAGGCATAAAATTCTGCCAATTTAGCAATTTAGTTTAGGAATACCAAATTGGGATAAACATTGAGGCTTGCATTTGTACTTTTTCTGGCTGAGCAATCTAGTTTGAAATGACTCCCATAAGCATGTCGTAACAATGTTGATCAAATACAGGTTAAGTGCATGACTAGCTTAAGAAATCTGGATGATTGCTATTAATTACAGTGAAGAAACTATAATATCTAAAAACATTAATACTATAATAATATTATTTATTTCCACAAAACAGGCTAACCGTAAGAGGCGTGCGAGGCTGAGCAGAAAGCTGAAAAATTCCACGGCAAGTGCGCCTGCCGTGGGCCTTCGATCCTGTATTATGAATAGCGCGTATTGATATGGTCTTCTTGTTAGAAGTTCCGAGTATACTACCAGCGCGACACACGGGACAACAAAGTGGACGAGAAGCGTGTCTTTTAGAATGCTATGTTACAAGGTACAGGTTTCTGCAAAAGTGACGGTAACTGCTCGAAACATTTGATGCGTCGGCTTTTGCGCATTTAGAAATATTGAGAGGGGGCTCCTATATATATATTCGCAGCGCAAGCACGGCGATGGATGAACCAGGCTAGCGCTAAGGTAGAATTTCACAACACAATTTTCATTCCACGTCGTAATCACACAGATCGTTTGAGGCTTCGTTCAGGGGCACACGCGGGCGTTCGGGTTGGTGCTTCTTGTTGCGTTTGGCGTAAGAATATGGCTACGAGCAGGCACCACATATGCGCAATGACAGGCAATATACACGCATCATTTCTCTAGGCGCTGACGCCGAGCACGGGTAGCGCGAGGATCTTGTTGGGCGGACACGACAACTTCGTGGCAGCCGAATTCCGAATACTGCATATACGGTGAGGGTAGGTATATGAATTTGTCGATAGGTCATCTTGCAGATTGTTGTAGCACAGGCAGAACGAAACGGTCATAGAAGGTAGATAAGACAACACACATCGCTGAGCCACCTGCAAACAGCTGTTTACGTGCGCGATGTCGCACTGAACTAAAGAAACCGCCGTCGCGCACCCCAAGACAAATCTTAACTAACGTTTTTAAATGAGCAAACGTACATATTATTTGCTTATAATCAAGAGAAGTCAATAATATTATAGTGTAAACGTTTTATTCACCACAATAAAAGAATTATGGAGCGTGTGCCACGAAATCTGGCACTAAGCAACCCTGGGCGTCGCACCAGTCGCATTGTTGAAATAGCAATCATGTGAAATGAGCCCTCTAAAAATCGCATTGCGACGCGTGCGACAGCACCGATTTTCCTCGTTGCAGTCGCAGCATGTGAAACAGCCTTTATTGAAGGTCTCAGTACAACATGGCGCAACAGTTGGCCGTCTAGAACCATTTTGCACGATCACTGTGTTTCTTCGAGCTTTGTCGTAATCGAGGTCACTTGATTGTTTAGGGTCAAGCGAGTGTACTTAAACATTAGAATTTTACATGATGAGGGACTGTGCCGCGCCTTTAATAGGGTGGATGTGAGCATTCGACATGTTCCCCGAAGCGCAAGCCAGTACCATATTAGTTATGTGCAGTGCGAGGTGAGCTAAGCTTCGCCGCCTAACCGCGGCCTGAAAATGTGGCGGCTCGTTAAGGGTTTACTGCGGTGCGCGTGTGTGAGTGTTTGTACAGCGATCATTTGAGCGAGAACCGGCGGCGCTTCTTTGTGCGCGGTATCTGCTAGCTGGCGCGTACGCGGCGCCAGTCCCCTAGCTCGTGCGATTGTGTGCAGTAGGTCGCTCACTAAGCGCACATTGTGCAGATTTGCCAGTACGCTCCGTGCTACCGTCTGTGTCTCTTCGCGCCCACATCGCTGATTGTACAGGCAGTGTGCGACTGCGGCGTGTAGCATGTAGAGCCTGCGCCCGTCGACTTTGATCGACGGGCGTGAAATGTCGGCGGCGCGTTTGTGGTATTAAAAGCGTGTGGTGAGCTTCCAATGGCACTACGGGTCAACGCCGAATGAGCTGCCGGTCAGAGTATAAGAAAGGCTTTATAGTTTATAGTTAGCGTACTGCTTGGCGGTAACAGTGTCCTTCTTTGATTCAGATTACTGGATACGCCGTCACTTGAACCTCGGCGGCCGGAGCAGGTGAGTACCAGTGGCGCCGGCACCTCGGCGGCCAGAAAACGATGCCTGTGCCGTGACGAGATATATCAATTTACGTGATAGCGTTGCCGGCGATAGGTCATACGGGCGCGTCGCTCCATGGCTGTGTTCTTTGCTGAAGGCCACCACTACGCCTGCCGTGCACATGCTAGGCTATATCTGTACAGTCGATGCAAGTGCAATGTTGTTATTCAACAGCTGGCGCTGTGCACTGGATACCTGAACTTGTTTAATGTTTAAATAATTTGCTGCTTGGCCGTTGCGTATTGGGTACAGATATTGAGTTTTGAATTCTAGGTGCCATATTCACACAAAAAAGTGGCGCTTTTCAACTCACGATCATATCACACATCATAGCATCACCCTATATTGCACGAATATTAATAACAAAATTTCTACTGCTGGTGAAAATAGAAAGGCAGACCGATCAACCTGTATCTGTGAGAAAAATGAGCTTCAAGTCTGCAATCATCTATTATAAAGAGGTAATACCTTGGTATTCAATGTCAGTAACACTCATAAGTTAAGCATCCTTTTGTGTGAAATAATTTGTCTTAGAAGTCATTCATTGTAAGAGATCAGTAAACATCTCATAGCTTAAGTAGTGCATAAGTGTATGAGTTAGGCAAAGGTTTTAGTTTGTAAAGAGCAAAGCAATTAAGGTATAAAATTTTGATAAGCTTAGTTTAACAATAAGCTGACCAATATACAAAAGCTAATGTAGCAGCAGATGTTTCCAAGATAAACTGGTGACCAGCTTTTTCGTGTTCTATGTGATTATTGTAGTGTCAACTTTTTCTCTTTTATTTCAGGACTGTGGTTGCGGCCGTTTCATTGCCAGCTGTGAGGATGAAGCAGCTTCATAACCGGAGATTAGTCGCCTCCCATCAGTTTCCCTTTTCAGCAATAGAGGTCTTGGTATGCTTTTACCTAGGGTTTACTTTTAATACCCTATATGTTTTAAGTGCAATGGCTAGTTTAGCGGCATCACTTAGAGTGATTGGTGTGACACCTGTTCCAGGGACGTATGCAGGTTATCCCACGTAACGTTAGCAAACTTAAAAAATTATGCATATGCCACCTAGTTGCACAGAACCTAGGTAATGTTGTTTCCTTTCTCTTGGAAATACTTAGATTTTCTGCATTTTGCCTAATTACCTAATTCATCATCATCAGCCTAGTTACGCCCACTGCAGGGCAAAGGCCTCTCCCATACTTCTCCAACTACCCCGGTCATGTACTAATTGTGGCCATGTTGTCCCGGCAAACGTCTTAATGTAATCCGCCCACCTAACTTTCTGCCGCCCCCTGCTACGCTTCCCTTCCCTTGGAATCCAGTTCGTAACCCTTAGTGACCATCGGTTATCTTCCTTCCTCATTACATGTCCGGCCAATGCCCATTTCTTTTTCATGATTTTAACTAAGATACCGTTTACCAACGTTTGTTGCCTCACCCAATCTGCTCTTTTCTTATCCCTTAACGTTACACCCATCATTCTTCTTTCCATACATCGTTGTGTCGTCCTCAATTTCAGCAGAACCCTTTTCGTAAGCCTCCAGGTTTCTGCCGCATATGGGAGTACTGGTAACACACAGCTGTTATACACTTTCCTTTTGAGGGATAGTGGCAACCTGCTGTTCATGGTTTGAGAATGCCTGCCAAACGCACCCCAACCCATTCTTATTCTTCTGGCTATTTCAGTCTCATGATCCGGATCCGTGGTCACTACCTGCCCTAAGCAGATGTATTCCCTTACCACTTCCCGTGCTTCGCTACCTATCGTAAACTGCTGTTCTCTTCCGAGACTGTTAAACAATACTTTAGTTTTCTGCAGATTAATTTTCACACCCACCCTTCTGCTTTGCCTATCCAGGTCAGTCAGCATGCATTGCAATTGGTCTCCTGAGTTACTAAGCAAGGCAATATCATCAGCGAATCGCAAGTTGCTAAGGTATTCTCCATCAACTTTTATGCCCAATTCTTCCCACTCTAGGCCTCTGAATACCTCCAAACATGCTGTGAATAGCATTGGAGATATCGTATCTCCCTGTCTGACGCCTTTCTTTATAGGGATTTTGTTGCTTTCTTTTTGGAGGACTACGGTGGCTGTGGAGCCGCTATAGATATCTTCCAGTATTTTTACATATGGCTCATCCACACTCTGATTCCGTAATGCCTCCATGACTGCTGAGGTTTCAACTGAATCAAACGCTTTCTCGTAATCAATGAGAGCTATATATAAGGGTTGGTTATATTCTGCACATTCCTCTATCACTTGATTGATAGTTTGAATATGGTCTATTGTTGAGTAGCCTTTACGGAATCCTGCCTGGTCCTTTGGTTGACAGAAGTCTGAGGTGTTCCTGATTCTATTTGCGATTACCTTAGTAAATACTTTGTAGGAAACGGACAGGAAGCTGATCGGTCTATAATTTTTCAAGTCTTTGGCGTCCCCTTTCTTATGGATTAAGATTATGTTAGCGTTCTTCCAAGATTTCGGTACGCTCGAGGTTATGAGGCATTTTGTATACAGGGTGGCCAGTTTCTCTAGAACAATCTGACCACCATCCTTCAACAAATCTGCTGTTACCTGATCCTCCCCAGCTGCCTTCCCCCTTTGCATAGCTTCTAAGACTTTCTTTACTTCTTCTGGCGTTACCTGCGGTATGTCGAATTCCTCTAGGCTATTCTCTCTTCCACTATAGTCTATACTGCTGTGTAAATCTCTATAGAACTCCTCAGCCACATGAACTATCTCATCCACATTAGTAACGATATTGCCGGCTTTGTCTCTTAACCGACACATCTGATTCTTGCCTATTCCTAGTTTCTTCTTCACTGTTTTTTAGGCTTCCTCCGTTCCTGAGAGCCTGTTCAATTCTATCCATATTAGGGTTCCTGATGTCCGCTGTCTTACGCTTGTTGATTAACTTGGAAAGTTCTGCCAGTTCTATTCTAGCTGTAGGGTTAGAGGCTTTCATAGATTCGCGTTTCTTGATCAGATCTTTCGTCTCCTGAGATAGCTTACTGGTTTCCTGTCTAACGGCGTTACCACCGACTTCTACTGCGCACTCCTTAATGATGCCCATGAGATTGTCGTTCATTGCTTCAACACTAAGGTCCTCTTCCTGAGTTAAAGCCGAATATCTGTTCTGTAGCTTGATCCGGAATTCCTCTAGATTCCCTCTTACCGCTAACTCATTGATTGGCTTCTTGTGTACCAGTTTCTTCCGTTCCCTCCTCATGTCTAGGCTAATTCGAGTTCTTACCATCCTATGGTCACTGCAGCGTACCTTGCCAAGCACGTCTACATCTTGTATGAAGCCAGGGTTCGCGCAGAGCATGAAGTCGGTTTCATTTCTAGTCTCACCATTCGGGCTCCTCCACGTCCACATTCGACTAACCCGCTTGCGGAAAAAGGTATTCATTATCCGCATATTATTCTGTTCTGCAAACTCTAATAATAATTCTCCTCTGCTATTCCTAGAGCCTATGCCATATTCCCCCACTGACTTGTCTCCAGCCTGCTTCTTGCCTACCCTGGCATTGAAGTCGCCCATCAGTATAGTGTATTTTGTTTTGACTTTACCCATCGCCGATTCTACGTCTTCATAAAAGTTTTCGACTTCCTGGTCATCATGACTGCATGTAGGGGCATAGACTTGTACTACCTTCAATTTGTACCTCCTAATAAGTTTCACAACAAGACTATACAATGCACACCAATGCTATAGAATTCCTGTATGTTACCAGCTATTTCCTTATTAATCAGGAATCCGACTCCTAGTTCTCGTCTCTCCGCTAAGCCCCGGTAACACAGTACATGCCCGCTTTTTAGCACTGTATATGCTTCTTTTGTCCTCCTAACCTCACTGAGCACTATTATATCCCATTTACTACCCTCTAATTCCTCCAATAACACTGTTAGACTCGCCTCACTAGATAGCGTTCTAACTTTAAACGTTGACAGGTTTAGATTCCAATGGCAGCCTGTCCGGAGCCAGGTATTCTTAGCACCCTCTGCAGCGTCACAGATCTGACCGCCGCCATGGTCAGTTGCTTCGCGGCGGCTGGGGACTGAGGGCCGGGGTTTGATTGTTGTATTCATATAGAAGGTTGTGGCCAAGTACTGCACCAGGGTGGCCAATCCTGCTCTGGTGAGAGAGTGCGTTACCGGTTCTGGTCACCGGGATCAGGCCGCACTCCAGGCCTGTTTGTGCGATTTTCTCAACACACGGATTTTTTTTTGTATTTTCCGGTGGAGAATTGCGCGGCACCGGGATTTGAATCACGGTCCTCTTGCACTGGAGACGGATACTCTACCGTCCCCGTAGGAGTTATATTAAAACTTAAATTATGGGGTTTTACGTGACAAAACCACTTTCTGATTATGCACGCCGTAGTGGAGGACTCCGAAAATTTCGACCACCTGGGTTTCTTTAACGTGCACCTAATTCTAAGTACACGGGTGTTTTCGCATTTCGCCCCCATCGAAATGCGGCCGCCGTGGCCAGGGTCCGATCCCGCGACCTCGTTGTCAGCTGTCTAACACCATAACCACTGAGCAACCACGGCGGGTCCCGCAGGAGTTGTGCCCCTCAATTAACCTACAGTGGTGCCCTATTTGATCAGTCAACGTGGACGAATCTGAGCTTGGTTATACCGCATGGATTGCACTCGGCTAGAGAACCTGGTATTTATCACCTGCACATGTGTGGCCACACATAATTGAGGATATATAATTTTTTTAAGAGGGTTTCCGTACAGTGATAAAATGAAGGAAAAGACAATAAAAAGAAAGAAAAAAAAGGGGGGGGAAGGAACATAATATGTGATTTGAACTCGTGACCCATCAATGTTGCCCGGAAAGGTAGCTCAGTCGGCATAAATTCTTGGAAAAATGGCCGCCAGAGGAGCACCTTGAACGCGAGCGGCTTTAGAGACTGGGAAAACTGCCTTAAAATATTTAGACTTGAGTGGGAGCTTCGTTAACAAACTATAACACGGCAATCAGGACTCGATTATAATTATAACCCTAATAATAATTGTAAATATTCATCTCATCATTAGGATCTAATGTGCGCGCTGTTGCTTTGCCTCTGCGTGTAGTAGTTAAGAGAGCCAGTTTAAGGGCGGAGAAGATGGAAGGAAGGAAAGCCTCTGAAGCAAACTTGCAGCGCCGTGGTTTTAAAGCGCAAACGTGGTAGAGAAACGGAAGGCGATATAAGCGTGCGTGGCCATGATACGCACACGACAAACTGCCTTAAAATATTTAGACTTGAGGGAAAGCTTCGTTAACAAACTATAACACGGCAATCAGCACTCGAATACGACGAGAGAAATTCTTGAGACGTGGGAAATTCCCTTGAAATCAATCTGGTTTGCGAGACAAATGCTTGTATGTATTGAACCTCTTAAAAGATGAGGGGGGAAGTGCATTCACCGAGAGGGCATCGTCAGGAGGAGACCACCACCAGGCACATTACAGAGATGTGGAGAGCTTCGCGGCCGGAACGAAGCCTCCTCTCTCCGCCGGCCCAGAGTGAAAAACGCGCTTTCCGATCGCCCAAGGTTGCGCGGGCATGGTATAGCTCTAGCGTCTAGGCAAAGCTTAAACAGGTGTGAGGGCGGCACGCGTAGCGTGCGAAGCTAGCCGCCAGAATAGCTATCTCAAATACTGCTGCTGGCGAGGGCAAAATACCTTCGTGTAATTATAATAACCCTAATAGTATTTCTTTCAAAGAAAAAAAAGAAAAAAAGGAAACGGCTCAGAAGGCTATACTACGAAAGCAATGACTGATACATATCTATATATATGTATTCATCTCATCTATGGGATCGCATGCGCCCGCTGTTGCTTTGTCTCTGCGTGTAGTAGTTAAGAGAGCCAGTTTAAGGGTGGAGAAGAAGGAAGGACAGGAAAGCAATATTGCAGCGCCGTGGTTTTAAAGCGCCACCGTGGTAGGGAAACGGAAGGCGCTTTAAGCATGCGTGTCCATGATACGCACACGACACACTGCCCTATAAAATTTATACTTGAGGGGAAGCTTCGTTAACAAACTATAACGCGGCAATCAGCACTCGAATATAATTATAACTTCAATGTTGCCCGGAAAGGTAGCTCAGTCGGTTGGTTCGTCAAGCCACCAGTTACTTTCAAGCGCCATAGCTCCTGCTCCGAGGCTCATACTTATGTGGAAAGGGGACTGATGTTGTCCGCGACAGTCGATTTTTGCCTATTCTGAGTGGTTGGAAGGCATAATTTCTTGGAAGAATGGCCGCCAGAGGAGCAGCGTGAACGCGAGCGGCTTTAGAGACTGGGAAAACTGCCTTAAAATATTTAGACTTGAGTGGGAGCTTCGTTAACAAACTATAACACGGCAATCAGGACTCGATTATAATTATAACCCTAATAATAATTGTAAATATTCATCTCATCATTAGGATCTAATGTGCGCGCTGTTGCTTTGCCTCTGCGTGTAGTAGTTAAGAGAGCCACTTTAAGGGCGGAGAAGATGGAAGGAAGGAAAGCCTCTGAAGCAAACTTGCAGCGCCGTGGTTTTAAAGCGCAAACGTGGTAGAGAAACGGAAGGCGATATAAGCGTGCGTGGCCATGATACGCACACGACAAACTGCCTTAAAATATTTAGACTTGAGGGGAAGCTTCGTTAACAAACTATAACACGGCAAGCAGCACTCGAATATAATTATAACTTCAATGTTGCCCGGAAAGGTAGCTCAGTCCGTTGGTTCGTCAAGCCACCAGTTACTTTCAAGCGCCATAGCTCCTGCTCCGAGGCTCATACTTATGTGGAAAGGGGACTGATGTTGTCCGCGACAGTCGATTTTTGCCTATTCTGAGTGGTTGGAAGGCATAATTTCTTGGAAGAATGGCCGCCAGAGGAGCAGCGTGAACGCGAGCGGCTTTAGAGACTGGGAAAACTGCCTTAAAATATTTAGACTTGAGTGGGAGCTTCGTTAACAAACTATAACACGGCAATCAGGACTCGATTATAATTATAACCCTAATAATAATTGTAAATATTCATCTCATCATTAGGATCTAATGTGCGCGCTGTTGCTTTGCCTCTGCGTGTAGTAGTTAAGAGAGCCAGTTTAAGGGCGGAGAAGATGGAAGGAAGGAAAGCCTCTGAAGCAAACTTGCAGCGCCGTGGTTTTAAAGCGCAAACGTGGTAGAGAAACGGAAGGCGATATAAGCGTGCGTGGCCATGATACGCACACGACAAACTGCCTTAAAATATTTAGACTTGAGGGAAAGCTTCGTTAACAAACTATAACACGGCAATCAGCACTCGAATACGACGAGAGAAATTCTTGAGACGTGGGAAATTCCCTTGAAATCAATCTGGTTTGCGAGACAAATGCTTGTATGTATTGAACCTCTTAAAAGATGAGGGGGGAAGTGCATTCACCGAGAGGGCATCGTCAGGAGGAGACCACCACCAGGCACATTACAGAGATGTGGAGAGCTTCGCGGCCGGAACGAAGCCTCCTCTCTCCGCCGGCCCAGAGTGAAAAACGCGCTTTCCGATCGCTCAAGGTTGCGCGGGCATGGTATAGCTCTAGCGTCTAGGCAAAGCTTAAACAGGTGTGAGGGCGGCACGCGTAGCGTGGGAAGCTAGCCGCCAGAATAGCTATCTCAAATACTGCTGCTGGCGAGGGCAAAATACCTTCGTGTAATTATAATAACCCTAATAGTATTTCTTTCAAAGAAAAAAAAGAAAAAAAGGAAACGGCTCAGAAGGCTATACTACGAAAGCAATGACTGATACATATCTATATATATGTATTCATCTCATCTATGGGATCGCATGCGCCCGCTGTTGCTTTGTCTCTGCGTGTAGTAGTTAAGAGAGCCAGTTTAAGGGTGGAGAAGAAGGAAGGACAGGAAAGCAATATTGCAGCGCCGTGGTTTTAAAGCGCCACCGTGGTAGGGAAACGGAAGGCGCTTTAAGCATGCGTGTCCATGATACGCACACGACAAACTGCCCTATAAAATTTATACTTGAGGGGAAGCTTCGTTAACAAACTATAACGCGGCAATCAGCACTCGAATATAATTATAACTTCAATGTTGCCCGGAAAGGTAGCTCAGTCGGTTGGTTCGTCAAGCCACCGGTTGCTTTCAAGCGCCATAGCTCCTGCGCCGAGACTCATACTTATGTGGAAAGGGACTGATGTTGTCCGCGACAGAAGATTTTTGCTTATTCTGAGTGGTTGGAAGGCATAATTTCTTGGAAAAATGGCCGCCAGAGGAGCAGCGTGAACTCGAGCGGCTTTAGAGACTAGGAAAACTGCCTTAAAATATTTACACTTGAGGGGAAGCTTCGTTAACAAACTATAACATGGCAATTAGCACTCGAATATAATTATAACCCTAATAATAATTGTAAATATTCATCTCATCATTAGGATCTAATGTGCGCGCTGTTGCTTTGTCTCTGCGTGTAGTAGTTAAGAGAGCCAGTTTAAGGCGGAGAAGATGGAAGGAAGGAAAGCCTCTGAAGCAAACTTGCAGCGCCGTGGTTTTAAAGTGCAACCGTGGTAGAGAACCGGAAGGCGATATAAGCGTGCGTGGCCATGATACGCACACGACAAACTGCCTTAAAATATTTAGACTTGAGGGAAAGCTTCGTTAACAAACTATAACATGGCAATGAGCACTCGAATACGACGAGAGAAATTATTGAGACGTGGAAAATTCCCTTGAAATCAATCTGGTTTGCGAGACAAATGCTTGTATGTATTGAACCTCTTAAAAGATGAGGGGGGAAGTGCATTCACCGAGAGGGCATCGTCAGGAGGAGACCACCACCAGGCACCTTACAGAGATGTGGAGAGCTTCGCGGCCGGAACGAAGCCTCCTCTCTCCGCCGGCCAAGAGTGGAAAACGCACTTTCCGATCGCTCAAGGTTGCGCGGGCATGGTATAGCTCTAGCGTCTAGGGAAAGCTTAAACATTGCGAGGGCGGCACGCATAGCGTGGGAAGCTAGCCGCCAGAATAGCCATCTCAAGTACTGCTTCTGGCGAGGGCACAATACCTTCGTGTAATTATAATAACCCTAATAGGACTTCTTTCAAAGAAAAAAAAGAGAAAAAAGGAAACGACTCAGAAGGCTATACTACGAGAGCTATGACTGATACATATCTATACATATGTAGTCATCTCATCTATGGGATCGCATGCGCGCGCTGCTGCTTTGTCTCTGCGTGTAGTAGTTAAGAGAGCCAGTTTAAGGGCGGAAAAGAAGGAAGGAGAGGAAAGCAATATTGCAGCAACGTGGTTTTAAAGCGCAACCGTGGTAGGGAAAGGGAGGGCGATATAAGCATGCGTGACCATGATACGCACACGACAAACTGCCGTAAAATATTTTGACTTGAGGGGAAGCTTCGTTAACAAACTATACCACGGTAATCAGCACTCGAATATAATTATAACTTCAATGTTGCCCGGAACGGTAGCTCAATCGGTTGGTTCGTCAAGCCACCGGTTACTTTCAAGCGCCGTAGCTCCTGCTCCGAGCCTCATACTTATGAGGAAAGGGACTGATGTTGTCCACGACAGTCGATGTTTGCTGATTCTGAGTGGTTGGAAGGCATAATTTCTTGGAAAATTGGCCGCCAGAGGAGCAGCGTGAACTCGAGCGGCTTTAGAGACTAGGAAAACTGCCTCAAAATATTTTGACTTGAGGGAAAGCTTCGTTAACAAACTATAACACGGCAATCAGCACTCGAATACGACGAGAGAAATTATTGTGACGTGGAAATTTCCCTTGAAATAAATCTGGTTTGCGAGACAAATGCTTGTATGTATTGAACCTCTTAAAAGAAGAGGGGGGAAATATGCGCTCAACGAGAAGGCATCGTCAGCACGAGACCACCACCAGGCACCTTACAGAGATGTGGAGAGCTTCCCGGCCGGAACGAAGCCTCCTCTCTCCGCCGGCCAAGAGTGGAAAACGCGCTTTCCGATCGCTCAAGGTTGCGCGGGCATGGTATAGCTCTAGCGTCTAGGGAAAGCTTAAACATTGCGAGGGCGGTACGCATAGCGTGGGAAGCTAGCCGCCAGAATAGCCATCTCAAGTACTGCTTCTGGCGAGGGCACAATACCTTCGTGTAATTATAATAACCCTAATAGGACTTCTTTCAAAGAAAAAAAAGAGAAAAAAGGAAACGACTCGGTAGGCTATACTACGAAAGCTATGACTGATACATATCTATATATATGTATTCATCTCATCTATGGGATTGCATGCGCGCGCTGTTGCTTTGTCTCTGCGTGTAGTAGTTAAGAGACCCAGTTTAAGGGCGGAAAAGAAGCAAGCAGAGGAAAGCAATATTGCAGCGCCGTGGTTTTAAAGCGCAACCGTGGTAGGGAAACGGAGGGCGATATAAGCATGCGTGACCATGATACGCACACGACAAACTGCCTTAAAATATTTTGACTTGAGGGGAAGCTTCGTTAACAAACTATAACACGACAATCAGCACTCGAATATAATTATAACTTCAATGTTGCCAAGAAAGGTAGCTCAGTCGGTTGGTTCGTCAAGGCACCGTTTACTTTCAAGCGCCAAGGCTCCTGCTCCGAGCCTCATACTTATGTGGAAAGGGACTGATGTTGTCCGCGACAGTCGATTTTTGCTGATTCTGAGTGCTTGGAAGGCATAATTTCTTGGAAAAATTGCCGCCAGAGGAGCAGCGTGAACTCGAGCGGCTTTAGAGACTAGGAAAACTGCCTTAAAATATTTAGACTTGAGGGGAAGCTTCGTTAACAAACTATAACACGACAATCAGCACTCGAATATAGTTATAAATTCAATGTTGCCAAGAAAGGTAACTCAGTCGGTCGGTTCGTCAAGGCACCGGTTACTTTCAAGCGCCATAGCTCCTGCTCCGAGCCTCATACTTATGTGGAAAGGGACTGATGTTGTCCGCGACAGTCGATTTTTGCTGATTCTGAGTGGTTGGAAGGCATATATTTCTTGGAAAAATGGCCGCCAGAGGAGCAGCGTGAACTCGAGCGGCTTTAGAGACTAGGAAAACAGCCTTAAAATATTTAGACTTCAGGGGGAGCTTCGTTAACAAACTATAACACGGCAATCAGCACTCGAATATAATTATAACTTCACTGTTGCCAAGAAAGGTAGCTCAGTCGGGTGGTTCGTCAAGCCATCGGTTACTTTCAAGCGCCATAGCTCCTGCTCGGAGCCTCATACTTATGTGTAAAGGGACTGATGTTGTCCGCGAGAGTCAATTTTTGCTGATTCTGAGTGGTTGGAAGGCATAATTTCTTGGAAAAATGGCCGCCAGAGGACCAGCGTGAACTCCAGGGGCTTTAGAGACTAGGAAAACTGCCTTAAAATATTTAGACTTGAGGGGAAGCTTCGTTCACAAACTATAATATGGCAATCAGCACTCGAATATAATTAAAACCCTAATAATAATTGTAAATATTCATCACATCGATTGGATCTAATGCGCGCGCTGCTGCTTTGTCTCTGCGTGCAATAGTTAAGAGAGTTAGTTTAAGGGCGGAGAAGAGGGAAGGAAGGAAAGTCTCTGAAGCAAACTTGCAGTGCCGTGGTTTTAAAGCGCAACCGTGGTAGAGAAACGGAAGGCGATATAAGCGTGCGTGGCCATGATATGCACACGACAAAGTGCCTTAAAAAATTTAGACTTGAGGGGAAGCTTCGTTAACAAACTATAGCACGACAATCAGCACTCGAATATAATTATAACTTCAATGTTGCCAAGAAAGGTAGCTCAGTCGGTGGGTTCGTCAAGGCACCGGTTACTTTCAAGCGCCATAGCTCCTGCTCCGAGCCTCATACTTATGTGGAAAGGGACTGATGTTGTCCGCGACAGTCGATTTTTGCTGATTCTGAGTGGTTGGAAGGCATAAATTTTTAGAAAAATGGCCGCCAGAGGAGCAGCGTGAACTTGAGTGGCTTTAGAGACTAGGAAAACTGGCTTAAAATATTTAGACTTGAGGGGAAGCTTCGTTAACAAACTATAACACGGCAATCAGCACTCGAATGTAATTATAACTTCAATGTTGCCCGGAAATGTAGCTCAGTTGGTTTGTTCGTCAAGCCACCGGTTACTTTCAATTGCCATAGCTCCTGCTCCGAGCCTCATACTTATGTGGAAAGGGACTGATGTTGTCCGCGACAGTCGATTTTTGCTGATTCTGAGTGGTTGGAAGGCATAATTTCTTGGAAAAATTGCCGCCAGAGGAGCAGCGTGAACTCGAGCGGCTTTAGAGACTAGGAAAACTGCCTTAAAATATTTAGACTTGAGGGGAAGCTTCGTTAACAAACTATAACACGACAATCAGCACTCGAATATAGTTATAACTTCAATGTTGCCAAGAAAGGTAGCTCAGTCGGTCGGTTCGTCAAGGCACCGGTTACTTTCAAGCGCCAGAGCTCCTGCTCCGAGCCTCATACTTATGTGGAAAGGGACTGATGTTGTCCGCGACAGTCGATTTTTGCTGATTCTGAGTGGTTGGAAGGCATATATTTCTTGGAAAAATGGCCGCCAGAGGAGCAGCGTGAACTCGAGCGGCTTTAGAGACTAGGAAAACTGCCTTAAAATATTTAGACTTCAGGGGGAGCTTCGTTAACAAACTATAACACGGCAATCAGCACTCGAATATAATTATAACTTCAATGTTGCCAAGAAAGGTAGCTCAGTCGGGTGGTTCGTCAAGCCACCGGTTACATTCAAGCGCCATAGCTCCTGCTCCCAGCCTCATACTTATGTGGAAAGGGACTGATGTTGTCCGCGACAGTCAATTTTTGCTGATTGTGAGTGGTTGGAAGGCATAATTTCTTGGAAAAATTGCCGCCAGAGGAGCAGCGTGAACTCGAGCGGCTTTAGAGACTAGGAAAACTGCCTTAAAATATTTAGACTTGAGGGGAAGCTTCGTTAACCAACTATAATATGGCAATCAGCACTCGAATATAATTAAAACCCTAATAATAATTGTAAATATTCATCACATCGATTGGATCTAATGCGCGCGCTGCTGCTTTGTCTCTGCGTGCAATAGTTAAGAGAGTTAGTTTAAGGGCGGAGAAGAGGGAAGGAAGGAAAGTCTCTGAAGCAAACTTGCAGTGCCGTGGTTTTAAAGCGCAACCGTGGTAGAGAAACGGAAGGCGATATAAGCGTGCTTGGCCATGATATGCACACGACAAACTGCCTTAAAAAATTTAGACTTGAGGGGAAACTTCGTTAATAAACTATAACACGACAATCAGCGCTCGAATATAATTATAACTTCAATGTTGCCAATAAAGGTAGCTCAGTCGGTTGGTTCGTCAAGGCACCGGTTACTTTCAAGCGCCATAGCTCCTGCTCCGAGCCTCATACTTATGTGGAAAGGGACTGATGTTGTCCGCGACAGTCGATTTTTGCTGATTCTGAGTGGTTGGAAGGCATAAATTTTTAGAAAAATGGCCGCCAGAGGAGCAGCGTGAACTTGAGCGGCTTTAGAGACTAGGAAAACTGGCTTAAAATATTTAGACTTGAGGGGAAGCTTCGTTAACAAACTATAACACGGCAATCAGCACTCGAATGTAATTATAACTTCAATGTTGCCCGGAAATGTAGCTCAGTTGGTTTGTTCGTCAAGCCACCGGTTACTTTCAAGCGCCATAGCTCCTGCTCCGAGCCTCATACTTATGTGGAAAGGGACTGATGTTGTCCGCGACAGTCGATTTTTGCTGATTCTGAGTGGTTGGAAGGCATATATTTCTTGGAAAAATGGCCGCCAGAGGAGCAGCGTGAACTCGAGCGGCTTTAGAGACTAGGAAAACTGCCTTAAAATATATAGACTTGAGGGGAAGCTTCGTTAACAAACTATAACACGGCAATCAGCACTCGAATGTAATTATAACTTCAATGTTGCCCGGAAATGTAGCTCAGTTGGTTTGTTCGTCAAGCCACCGGTTACATTCAATTGCCATAGCTCCTGCTCCGAGCCTCATACTTATGTGGAAAGGGACTGATGTTGTCCGCGACAGTCAATTTTTGCTGATTCTGAGTGGCTGGAAGGCATAATTTCTTGGAAAAATGGCCGCCAGAGGACCAGCGTGAACTCGAGGGGCTTTAGAGACTAGGAAAACTGCCTTAAAATATTTAGACTTGAGGGGAAGCTTCGTTAACAAACTATAACATGGCAATCAGCACTCGAATATAATTATAAACCTAATAATAATTCTAAATATTCATCTCATCGATTGGATCTAATGCGCGCGCTGTTGCTTTGTCTCTGCGTGCAGTAGTTAAGAGAGTTAGTTTAAGGGCGGAGAAGAGGGAAGGAAGGAAAGTCTCTGAAGCAAACTTGCAGTGCGGTGGTTTTAAAGCGCAACCGTGGTAGAGAAACGGAAGGCGATATAAGCGTGCGTGGCCATGATATGCACACGACAATCTGCCTTAAAAAATTTAGACTTGAGGGGAAGCTTCGTTAACAAACTATAACACGACAATCAGCACTCGAATATAATTATAACTTCAATGTTGCCAAGAAAGGTAGCTCAGTCGGTTGGTTCGTCAAGGCACCGGTTACTTTCAAGCGCCATAGCTCCTGCTCCGAGCCTCATACTTATGTGGAAAGGGACTGATGTTGTCCGCGACAGTCGATTTTTGCTGATTCTGAGTGGTTGGAAGGCATAATTTCTTGGAAAAATTGCCGCCAGAGGAGCAGCGTGAACTCGAGCGGCTTTAGAGACTAGGAAAACTGCCTTAAAATATTTAGACTTGAGGGGAAGCTTCTTAACAAACTATAACACGACAATCAGCACTCGAATATAGTTATAACTTCAATGTTGCCAAAAAAGGTAACTCAGTCGGTCGGTTCGTCAAGGCACCGGTTACTTTCAAGCGCCATAGCTCCTGCTCCGAGCCTCATACTTATGTGGAAAGGGACTGATGTTGTCCGCGACAGTCGATTTTTGCTGATTCTGAGTGGTTGGAAGGCATATATTTCTTGGAAAAATGGCCGCCAGAGGAGCAGCGTGAACTCGAGCGGCTTTAGAGACTAGGAAAACAGCCTTAAAATATTTAGACTTCAGGGGGAGCTTCGTTAACAAACTATAACACGGCAATCAGCACTCGAATATAATTATAACTTCAATGTTGCCAAGAAAGGTAGCTCAGTCGGGTGGTTCGTCAAGCCACCGGTTACTTTCAAGCGCCATAGCTCCTGCTCCGAGCCTCATACTTATGTGGAAAGGTACTGATGTTGTCCGCGACAGTCAATTTTTGCTGATTCTGAGTGGTTGGAAGGCATAATTTCTTGGAAAAATTGCCGCCAGAGGAGCAGCGTGAACTCGAGCGGCTTTAGAGACTAGGAAAACTGCCTTAAAATATTTAGACTTGAGGGGAAGCTTCGTTAACCAACTATAACACGACAATCAGCACTCGAATATAGTTATAACTTCAATGATGCCAAGAAAGGTAACTCAGTCGGTCGGTTCGTCAAGGCACCGGGTACTTTCAAGCGCCATAGCTCCTGCTCCGAGCCTCATACTTATGTGGAAAGGGACTGATGTTGTCCGCGACAGTCGATTTTTGCTGATTCTGAGTGGTTGGAAGGCATATATTTCTTGGAAAAATGGCCGCCAGAGGAGCAGCGTGAACTCGAGCGGCTTTAGAGACTAGGAAAACAGCCTTAAAATATTTAGACTTCAGAGGGAGCTTCGTTAACAAACTATAACACGGCAATCAGCACTCGAATATAATTATAACTTCAATGTTGCCAAGAAAGTTAGCTCAGTCGGGTGGTTCGTCAAGCCACCGGTTAATTTCAAGCGCCATAGCTCCTGCTCCGAGCCTCATACTTATGTGGAAAGGGACTGATGTTGTCCGCGACAGTCAATTTTTGCTGATTCTGAGTGGTTGGAAGGCATAATTTCTTGGAAAAATGGCCGCCAGAGGACCAGCGTGAACTCCAGGGGCTTTAGAGACTAGGAAAACTGCCTTAAAATATTTAGACTTGAGGGGAAGCTTCGTTCACAAACTATAATATGGCAATCAGCACTCGAATATAATTAAAACCCTAATAATAATTGTAAATATTCATCACATCGATTGGATCTAATGCGCGCGCTGCTGCTTTGTCTCTGCGTGCAATAGTTAAGAGAGTTAGTTTAAGGGCGGAGAAGAGGGAAGGAAGGAAAGTCTCTGAAGCAAACTTGCAGTGCCGTGGTTTTAAAGCGCAACCGTGGTAGAGAAACGGAAGGCGATATAAGCGTGCGTGGCCATGATATGCACACGACAAACTGCCTTAAAAAATTTAGACTTGAGGGGAAGCTTCGTTAACAAACTATAACACGACAATCAGCACTCGAATATAATTATAACTTCAATGTTGCCAATAAAGGTAGCTCAGTCGGTTGGTTCGTCAAGGCACCGGTTACTTTCAAGCGCCATAGCTCCTGCTCCGAGCCTCATACTTATGTGGAAAGGGACTGATGTTGTCCGCGACAGTCGATTTTTGCTGATTCTGAGTGGTTGGAAGGCATATATTTCTTGGAAAAATGGCCGCCAGAGGAGCAGCGTGAACTCGAGCGGCTTTAGAGACTAGGAAAACTGCCTTAAAATATATAGACTTGAGGGGAAGCTTCGTTAACAAACTATAACACGGCAATCAGCACTCGAATGTAATTATAACTTCAATGTTGCCCGGAAATGTAGCTCAGTTGGTTTGTTCGTCAAGCCACCGGTTACATTCAATTGCCATAGCTCCTGCTCCGAGCCTCATACTTATGTGGAAAGGGACTGATGTTGTCCGCGACAGTCAATTTTTGCTGATTCTGAGTGGCTGGAAGGCATAATTTCTTGGAAAAATGGCCGCCAGAGGACCAGCGTGAACTCGAGGGGCTTTAGAGACTAGGAAAACTGCCTTAAAATATTTAGACTTGAGGGGAAGCTTCGTTAACAAACTATAACATGGCAATCAGCACTCGAATATAATTATAAACCTAATAATAATTCTAAATATTCATCTCATCGATTGGATCTAATGCGCGCGCTGTTGCTTTGTCTCTGCGTGCAGTAGTTAAGAGAGTTAGTTTAAGGGCGGAGAAGAGGGAAGGAAGGAAAGTCTCTGAAGCAAACTTGCAGTGCGGTGGTTTTAAAGCGCAACCGTGGTAGAGAAACGGAAGGCGATATAAGCGTGCGTGGCCATGATATGCACACGACAATCTGCCTTAAAAAATTTAGACTTGAGGGGAAGCTTCGTTAACAAACTATAACACGACAATCAGCACTCGAATATAATTATAACTTCAATGTTGCCAAGAAAGGTAGCTCAGTCGGTTGGTTCGTCAAGGCACCGGTTACTTTCAAGCGCCATAGCTCCTGCTCCGAGCCTCATACTTATGTGGAAAGGGACTGATGTTGTCCGCGACAGTCGATTTTTGCTGATTCTGAGTGGTTGGAAGGCATAATTTCTTGGAAAAATTGCCGCCAGAGGAGCAGCGTGAACTCGAGCGGCTTTAGAGACTAGGAAAACTGCCTTAAAATATTTAGACTTGAGGGGAAGCTTCTTAACAAACTATAACACGACAATCAGCACTCGAATATAGTTATAACTTCAATGTTGCCAAGAAAGGTAGCTCAGTCGGGTGGTTCGTCAAGCCACCGGTTACTTTCAAGCGCCATAGCTCCTGCTCCGAGCCTCATACTTATGTGGAAAGGTACTGATGTTGTCCGCGACAGTCAATTTTTGCTGATTCTGAGTGGTTGGAAGGCATAATTTCTTGGAAAAATTGCCGCCAGAGGAGCAGCGTGAACTCGAGCGGCTTTAGAGACTAGGAAAACTGCCTTAAAATATTTAGACTTGAGGGGAAGCTTCGTTAACCAACTATAACACGACAATCAGCACTCGAATATAGTTATAACTTCAATGATGCCAAGAAAGGTAACTCAGTCGGTCGGTTCGTCAAGGCACCGGGTACTTTCAAGCGCCATAGCTCCTGCTCCGAGCCTCATACTTATGTGGAAAGGGACTGATGTTGTCCGCGACAGTCGATTTTTGCTGATTCTGAGTGGTTGGAAGGCATATATTTCTTGGAAAAATGGCCGCCAGAGGAGCAGCGTGAACTCGAGCGGCTTTAGAGACTAGGAAAACAGCCTTAAAATATTTAGACTTCAGAGGGAGCTTCGTTAACAAACTATAACACGGCAATCAGCACTCGAATATAATTATAACTTCAATGTTGCCAAGAAAGTTAGCTCAGTCGGGTGGTTCGTCAAGCCACCGGTTAATTTCAAGCGCCATAGCTCCTGCTCCGAGCCTCATACTTATGTGGAAAGGGACTGATGTTGTCCGCGACAGTCAATTTTTGCTGATTCTGAGTGGTTGGAAGGCATAATTTCTTGGAAAAATGGCCGCCAGAGGACCAGCGTGAACTCCAGGGGCTTTAGAGACTAGGAAAACTGCCTTAAAATATTTAGACTTGAGGGGAAGCTTCGTTCACAAACTATAATATGGCAATCAGCACTCGAATATAATTAAAACCCTAATAATAATTGTAAATATTCATCACATCGATTGGATCTAATGCGCGCGCTGCTGCTTTGTCTCTGCGTGCAATAGTTAAGAGAGTTAGTTTAAGGGCGGAGAAGAGGGAAGGAAGGAAAGTCTCTGAAGCAAACTTGCAGTGCCGTGGTTTTAAAGCGCAACCGTGGTAGAGAAACGGAAGGCGATATAAGCGTGCGTGGCCATGATATGCACACGACAAACTGCCTTAAAAAATTTAGACTTGAGGGGAAGCTTCGTTAACAAACTATAACACGACAATCAGCACTCGAATATAATTATAACTTCAATGTTGCCAATAAAGGTAGCTCAGTCGGTTGGTTCGTCAAGGCACCGGTTACTTTCAAGCGCCATAGCTCCTGCTCCGAGCCTCATACTTATGTGGAAAGGGACTGATGTTGTCCGCGACAGTCGATTTTTGCTGATTCTGAGTGGTTGGAAGGCATAAATTTTTAGAAAAATGGCCGCCAGAGGAGCAGCGTGAACTTGAGCGGCTTTAGAGACTAGGAAAACTGGCTTAAAATATATAGACTTGAGGGGAAGCTTCGTTAACAAACTATAACACGGCAATCAGCACTCGAATGTAATTATAACTTCAATGTTGCCCGGAAATGTAGCTCAGTTGGTTTGTTCGTCAAGCCACCGGTTACTTTCAAGCGCCATAGCTCCTGCTTCGAGCCTCATACTTATGTGGAAAGGGACTGATTTTGTCCGCGACAGTCGATTTTTGCTGATTCTGAGTGGTTGGAAGGCATAATTTCTTGGAAAAATTGCCGCCAGAGGAGCAGCGTGAACTCGAGCGGCTTTAGAGACTAGGAAAACTGCCTTAAAATATTTAGACTTGAGGGGAAGCTTCGTTGACAAACTATAACACGGCAATGAGCACTCGAATATAGTTATAACTTCAATGTTGCCAAGAAAGGTAGCTCAGTCGGTTGGTTTGTCAAGGCACCGGTTACTTTCAAGCGCCAGAGCTCCTGCTCCGAGCCTCATACTTATGTGGAAAGGGACTGATGTTGTCCGCGACAGTCGATTTTTGCTGATTCTGAGTGGTTGGAAGGCATATATTTCTTGGAAAAATGGCCGCCAGAAGAGCAGCGTGAACTCGAGCGGCTTTAGAGACTAGGAAAACTGCCTTAAAATATATAGACTTGAGGGGGAGCTTCGTTAACAAACTATAACACGGCAATCAGCACTCGAATATAATTATAACTTCAATGTTGCCAAGAAAGGTAGCTCAGTCGGGTGGTTCGTCAAGCCACCGGTTACATTCAAGCGCCATAGCTCCTGCTCCGAGCCTCATACTTATGTGGAAAGGGACTGATGTTGTCCGCGACAGTCAATTTTTGCTGATTCTGAGTGGCTGGAAGGCATAATTTCTTGGAAAAATGGCCGCCAGAGGACCAGCGTGAACTCGAGGGGCTTTAGAGACTAGGAAAACTGCCTTAAAATATTTAGACTTGAGGGGAAGCTTCGTTAACAAACTATAACATGGCAATCAGCACTCGAAAATGATTATAAACCTAATAATAATTGTAAATATTCATCTCATCGATTGGATCTAATGCGCGCGCTGTTGCTTTGTCTCTGCGTGCAGTAGTTAAGAGAGTTAGTTTAAGGGCGGAGAAGAGGGAAGGAAGGAAAGTCTCTGAAGCAAACTTGCAGTGCGGTGGTTTTAAAGCGCAACCGTGGTAGAGAAACGGAAGGCGATATAAGCGTGCGTGGCCATGATATGCACACGACAATCTGCCTTAAAAAATTTAGACTTGAGGGGAAGCTTCGTTAACAAACTATAACACGACAATCAGCACTCGAATATAATTATAACTTCAATGTTGCCAAGAAAGGTAGCTCAGTCGGTTGGTTCGTCAAGGCACCGGTTACTTTCAAGCGCCATAGCTCCTGCTCCGAGCCTCATACTTATGTGGAAAGGGACTGATGTTGTCCGCGACAGTCGATGTTTGCTGATTCTGAGTGGTTGGAAGGCATAATTTTTTAGAAAAATGGCCGCCAGAGGAGCAGCGTGAACTTGAGCGGCTTTACAGACTAGGAAAACTGCCTTAAAATATTTAGACTGGAGGGGAAGCTTCGTTAACAAACTATAACACGACAATCAGCACTCGAATATAGTTATAACTTCAATGTTGCCAAGAAAGGTAGCTCAGTCGGTTGGTTCGTCAAGGCACCGGTTACTTTCAAGCGCCATAGCTCCTGCTCCGAGCCTCATACTTATGTGGAAAGGGACTGATGTTGTCCGCGACAGTCGATTTTTGCTGATTCTGAGTGGTTGGAAGGCATAATTTCTTGGAAAAATTGCCGCCAGAGGAGCAGCGTGAACTCGAGCGGCTTTAGAGACTAGGAAAACTGCCTTAAAATATTTAGACTTGAGGGGAAGCTTCGTTAACAAACTATAACACGACAATCAGCACTCGAATATAGTTATAACTTCAATGTTGCCAAGAAAGGTAGCTCAGTCGGTCGGTTCGTCAAGGCACCGGTTACTTTCAAGCGCCATAGCTCCTGCTCCGAGCCTCATACTTATGTGGAAAGGGACTGATGTTGTCCGCGACAGTCGATTTTTGCTGATTCTGAGTGGTTGGAAGGCATATATTTCTTGGAAAAATGGCCGCCAGAGGAGCAGCGTGAACTCGAGCGGCTTTAGAGACTAAGAAAACTGCCTTAAAATATTTAGACTTCAGGGGGAGCTTCGTTAACAAACTATAACACGGCAATCAGCACTCGAATATAATTATAACTTCAATGTTGCCAAGAAAGGTAGCTCAGTCGGGTGGTTCGTCAAGCCACCGGTTACTTTCAAGCGCCATAGCTCCTGCTCCGAGCCTCATACTTATGTGTAAAGGGACTGATGTTGTCCGCGACAGTCAATTTTTGCTGATTCTGAGTGGTTGGAAGGCATGATTTCTTGGAAAAATGGCCGCCAGAGGACCAGCGTGAACTCCAGGGGCTTTAGAGACTAGGAAAACTGCCTTAAAATATTTAGACTTGAGGGGAAGCTTCGTTAACAAACTATAATATGGCAATCAGCACTCGAATATAATTAAAACCCTAATAATAATTGTAAATATTCATCACATCGATTGGATCTAATGCGCGCACTGCTGCTTTGTCTCTGCGTGCAATAGTTAAGAGAGTTAGTTTAAGGGCGGAGAAGAGGGAAGGAAGGAAAGTCTCTGAAGCAAACTTGCAGTGCCGTGGTTTTAAAGCGCAACCGTGGTAGAGAAACGGAAGGCGATAAAAGCGTGCGTGGCCATGATACGCACACGACAAACTGCCTTAAAATATTTAGACTTGAGGGAAAGCTTCGTTAAGAAACTATAATATGGCAATCAGCACTCGAATTCGACGAGAGAAATTATTGAGACGTGGGAAATTCCCTTGAAATAAATCTGGTTTGCGAGACAAATGCTTGTATGTATTGAACCTCTTAAAAGATGAGGGTTGAAATATGCGCTCACCAAGAGGTCATCGTCAGCACGAGACCACCACCGGGCAACTTACAGAGATGTGGAGAGCTTCGCGGCCGGAACAAAGCCTCCTCTCTCCGCCGGCCAAGAGTGGAAAACGCGCTTTACGATCGCTCAAGGTTGCGCGGTCACGGTATAGCTCTAGCGTCTAGGAAAAGCTTAAACAGGTGCGAGGGCGGCACGCATAGCGTGGGAAGCTAGCCACCAGAATAGCTATCTCAAGTACTGCTGCTGGCGAGGGCAAAATACCTTCTTGTATTTATAATAACCCTAATAGGACTTCTTTCAAAGAAAAAAACGAAAAAAAAGGAAACGGCTCAGCAGGCTATACTACGAAAGCTATGACTGCTACATATCTATATATATGTATTCATCTCATCTATGGGATCGCATGCGCGCGCTGTTGCTTTGTCTCTGCGTGTAGTAGTTAAGAGAGCCAGTTTAAGGGCGGAAAAGAAGGAAGGAGAGGAAAGCAATATTGCAGCACCGTGGTTTTAAAGCGCAACCGTGGTAGGGAAACGGAAGGCGATATAAGCATGCGTGACCATGATACACACACGACAAACTGCCTTAAAATATTTAGACTTGAGGGGAAGCTTCGCTAACAAACTATAACATGGCAATCAGCACTCGAATATAATTATAACTTCAATGTTGCCCGGACACGTAGCTCAGTCAGTTTGTTCGTCAAGCCACCGGTTACTTTCCAGCGCCATAGCTCCTGCTCCGAGCCTCATACTTATGTGGAAAGGGACTGATGTTGTTCACGACAGTCGATTTTTGCCGATTCTGAGTGGTTGGAAGGCATAAATTTTTAGAAAAATGTCCGTCAGAGGAGCAGCGTGAACTTGAGCGGCTTTAGAGACTAGGAAAACTGCCTTAAAATATTTAGACTTGAGGGGAAGCTTCGTTAACAAACTATAACACGGCAATCAGCACTCGAATATAATTATAACTTCAATGTTGCCCGGAAACGTAGCTCAGTCGGTTTGTTCGTCAAGCCACAGGTTACTTTCAAGCGCCATAGCTCCTGCTCCGAGCCTCATACTTATGTGGAAAGGGACTGATGTTGTCCACGACAGTCGATTTTTGCTGATTCTGAGTGGTTGGAAGGCATAAATTTTTAGAAAAATGTCCGCCAGAGGAGCAGCGTGAACTCGAGTGGCTTTAGAGACTAGGAAAACTGCCTTAAAATATTTAGACTTGAGGGGAAGCTTCGTTAACAAACTATAACACGACAATCAGCACTCGAATATAATTATAACTTCAATGTTGCCAAGAAAGGTAGCTCAGTCTGTTGGTTCGTCAAGCCACCGGTTACTTTCAAGCGCCATAGCTCCTGCTCCGAGCCTCATACTTAAGTGGAAAGGGACTGATGTTGTCCGCGACAGTCGATTTTTGCTGATTCTGTGTGGTTGGAAGGCATAATTTCTTGGAAAAATGGCCGCCAGAGGGCCAGCGTGAACTCGAGTGGCTTTAGAGACTAGAAAAGCTGCCTTAAAAATTTAGACTTGAGGGGGAGCTTCGTTAACAAACTATAACACGGCAATCAGCACTCGAATATAATTATAACTTCAATGTTGCCCGGATCGGTAGCTCAGTCGGTTGGTTCGTCAAGCCACCGGCTACTTTCAAGCGCCATACCTCCTGCTCCGAGTCTCATACTTATGTGAAAAGGGACTGATTTTGTCCGCGACAGTCGATTTTTGCTGATTCTGAGTGGTTGGAAGGCATATATTTCTTGGAAAAATGGCCGCCAGAGGAGCAGCGTGAACTCGAGCGGCTTTAGAGACTAGGAAAACTGCCTTAAAATATTTAGACTTGAGGGGGAGCTTCGTTAACAAACTATAACACGGCAATCAACACTCGAATATAATTATAACTTCAATGTTGCCAAGAAAGGTAGCTCAGTCGGGTGGTTCGTCAAGCCACCGGTTACATTCAAGCGCCATAGCTCCTGCTCCGAGCCTCATACTTATGTGGAAAGGGACTGATGTTGTCCGCGACAGTCAATTTTTGCTGATTCTGAGTGGCTGGAAGGCATAATTTCTTGGAAAAATGGCCGCCAGAGGACCAGCGTGAACTCGAGGGGCTTTAGAGACTAGGAAAACTGCCTTAAAATATTTAGACTTGAGGGGAAGCTTCGTTAACAAACTATAACATGGCAATCAGCACTCGAAAATGATTATAAACCTAATAATAATTGTAAATATTCATCTCATCGATTGGATCTAATGCGCGCGCTGTTGCTTTGTCTCTGCGTGCAGTAGTTAAGAGAGTTAGTTTAAGGGCGGAGAAGAGGGAAGGAAGGAAAGTCTCTGAAGCAAACTTGCAGTGCGGTGGTTTTAAAGCGCAACCGTGGTAGAGAAACGGAAGGCGATATAAGCGTGCGTGGCCATGATATGCACACGACAATCTGCCTTAAAAAATTTAGACTTGAGGGGAAGCTTCGTTAACAAACTATAACACGACAATCAGCACTCGAATATAATTATAACTTCAATGTTGCCAAGAAAGGTAGCTCAGTCGGTTGGTTCGTCAAGGCACCGGTTACTTTCAAGCGCCATAGCTCCTGCTCCGAGCCTCATACTTATGTGGAAAGGGACTGATGTTGTCCGCGACAGTCGATGTTTGCTGATTCTGAGTGGTTGGAAGGCATAATTTTTTAGAAAAATGGCCGCCAGAGGAGCAGCGTGAACTTGAGCGGCTTTACAGACTAGGAAAACTGCCTTAAAATATTTAGACTGGAGGGGAAGCTTCGTTAACAAACTATAACACGACAATCAGCACTCGAATATAGTTATAACTTCAATGTTGCCAAGAAAGGTAGCTCAATCGGTTGGTTCGTCAAGGCACCGGTTACTTTCAAGCGCCATAGCTCCTGCTCCGAGCCTCATACTTATGTGGAAAGGGACTGATGTTGTCCGCGACAGTCGATTTTTGCTGATTCTGAGTGGTTGGAAGGCATAATTTCTTGGAAAAATTGCCGCCAGAGGAGCAGCGTGAACTCGAGCGGCTTTAGAGACTAGGAAAACTGCCTTAAAATATTTAGACTTGAGGGGAAGCTTCGTTAACAAACTATAACACGACAATCAGCACTCGAATATAGTTATAACTTCAATGTTGCCAAGAAAGGTAGCTCAGTCGGTCGGTTCGTCAAGGCACCGGTTACTTTCAAGCGCCATAGCTCCTGCTCCGAGCCTCATACTTATGTGGAAAGGGACTGATGTTGTCCGCGACAGTCGATTTTTGCTGATTCTGAGTGGTTGGAAGGCATATATTTCTTGGAAAAATGGCCGCCAGAGGAGCAGCGTGAACTCGAGCGGCTTTAGAGACTAAGAAAACTGCCTTAAAATATTTAGACTTCAGGGGGAGCTTCGTTAACAAACTATAACACGGCAATCAGCACTCGAATATAATTATAACTTCAATGTTGCCAAGAAAGGTAGCTCAGTCGGGTGGTTCGTCAAGCCACCGGTTACTTTCAAGCGCCATAGCTCCTGCTCCGAGCCTCATACTTATGTGTAAAGGGACTGATGTTGTCCGCGACAGTCAATTTTTGCTGATTCTGAGTGGTTGGAAGGCATGATTTCTTGGAAAAATGGCCGCCAGAGGACCAGCGTGAACTCCAGGGGCTTTAGAGACTAGGAAAACTGCCTTAAAATATTTAGACTTGAGGGGAAGCTTCGTTAACAAACTATAATATGGCAATCAGCACTCGAATATAATTAAAACCCTAATAATAATTGTAAATATTCATCACATCGATTGGATCTAATGCGCGCGCTGCTGCTTTGTCTCTGCGTGCAATAGTTAAGAGAGTTAGTTTAAGGGCGGAGAAGAGGGAAGGAAGGAAAGTCTCTGAAGCAAACTTGCAGTGCCGTGGTTTTAAAGCGCAACCGTGGTAGAGAAACGGAAGGCGATATAAGCGTGCGTGGCCATGATACGCACACGACAAACTGCCTTAAAATATTTAGACTTGAGGGAAAGCTTCGTTAAGAAACTATAATATGGCAATCAGCACTCGAATTCGACGAGAGAAATTATTGAGACGTGGGAAATTCCCTTGAAATAAATCTGGTTTGCGAGACAAATGCTTGTATGTATTGAACCTCTTAAAAGATGAGGGTTGAAATATGCGCTCACCAAGAGGTCATCGTCAGCACGAGACCACCACCGGGCAACTTACAGAGATGTGGAGAGCTTCGCGGCCGGAACAAAGCCTCCTCTCTCCGCCGGCCAAGAGTGGAAAACGCGCTTTACGATCGCTCAAGGTTGCGCGGGCACGGTATAGCTCTAGCGTCTAGGAAAAGCTTAAACAGGTGCGAGGGCGGCACGCATAGCGTGGGAAGCTAGCCACCAGAATAGCTATCTCAAGTACTGCTGCTGGCGAGGGCAAAATACCTTCTTGTATTTATAATAACCCTAATAGGACTTCTTTCAAAGAAAAAAACGAAAAAAAAGGAAACGGCTCAGCAGGCTATACTACGAAAGCTATGACTGCTACATATCTATATATATGTATTCATCTCATCTATGGGATCGCATGCGCGCGCTGTTGCTTTGTCTCTGCGTGTAGTAGTTAAGAGAGCCAGTTTAAGGGCGGAAAAGAAGGAAGGAGAGGAAAGCAATATTGCAGCACCGTGGTTTTAAAGCGCAACCGTGGTAGGGAAACGGAAGGCGATATAAGCATGCGTGACCATGATACACACACGACAAACTGCCTTAAAATATTTAGACTTGAGGGGAAGCTTCGCTAACAAACTATAACATGGCAATCAGCACTCGAATATAATTATAACTTCAATGTTGCCCGGACACGTAGCTCAGTCAGTTTGTTCGTCAAGCCACCGGTTACTTTCCAGCGCCATAGCTCCTGCTCCGAGCCTCATACTTATGTGGAAAGGGACTGATGTTGTTCACGACAGTCGATTTTTGCCGATTCTGAGTGGTTGGAAGGCATAAATTTTTAGAAAAATGTCCGTCAGAGGAGCAGCGTGAACTTGAGCGGCTTTAGAGACTAGGAAAACTGCCTTAAAATATTTAGACTTGAGGGGAAGCTTCGTTAACAAACTATAACACGGCAATCAGCACTCGAATATAATTATAACTTCAATGTTGCCCGGAAACGTAGCTCAGTCGGTTTGTTCGTCAAGCCACCGGTTACTTTCAAGCGCCATAGCTCCTGCTCCGAGCCTCATACTTATGTGGAAAGGGACTGATGTTGTCCACGACAGTCGATTTTTGCTGATTCTGAGTGGTTGGAAGGCATAAATTTTTAGAAAAATGTCCGCCAGAGGAGCAGCGTGAACTCGAGTGGCTTTAGAGACTAGGAAAACTGCCTTAAAATATTTAGACTTGAGGGGAAGCTTCGTTAACAAACTATAACACGACAATCAGCACTCGAATATAATTATAACTTCAATGTTGCCAAGAAAGGTAGCTCAGTCTGTTGGTTCGTCAAGCCACCGGTTACTTTCAAGCGCCATAGCTCCTGCTCCGAGCCTCATACTTAAGTGGAAAGGGACTGATGTTGTCCGCGACAGTCGATTTTCGCTGATTCTGTGTGGTTGGAAGGCATAATTTCTTGGAAAAATGGCCGCCAGAGGGCCAGCGTGAACTCGAGTGGCTTTAGAGACTAGAAAAGCTGCCTTAAAAATTTAGACTTGAGGGGGAGCTTCGTTAACAAACTATAACACGGCAATCAGCACTCGAATATAATTATAACTTCAATGTTGCCCGGATCGGTAGCTCAGTCGGCTGGTTCGTCAAGCCACCGGCTACTTTCAAGCGCCATACCTCCTGCTCCGAGTCTCATACTTATGTGAAAAGGGACTGATTTTGTCCGCGACAGTCGATTTTTGCTGATTCTGAGTGGTTGGAAGGCATATATTTCTTGGAAAAATGGCCGCCAGAGGAGCAGCGTGAACTCGAGCGGCTTTAGAGACTAGGAAAACTGCCTTAAAATATTTAGACTTGAGGGGGAGCTTCGTTAACAAACTATAACACGGCAATCAACACTCGAATATAATTATAACTTCAATGTTGCCAAGAAAGGTAGCTCAGTCGGGTGGTTCGTCAAGCCACCGGTTACATTCAAGCGCCATAGCTCCTGCTCCGAGCCTCATACTTATGTGGAAAGGGACTGATGTTGTCCGCGACAGTCAATTTTTGCTGATTCTGAGTGGCTGGAAGGCATAATTTCTTGGAAAAATGGCCGCCAGAGGACCAGCGTGAACTCGAGGGGCTTTAGAGACTAGGAAAACTGCCTTAAAATATTTAGACTTGAGGGGAAGCTTCGTTAACAAACTATAACATGGCAATCAGCACTCGAAAATGATTATAAACCTAATAATAATTGTAAATATTCATCTCATCGATTGGATCTAATGCGCGCGCTGCTGCTTTGTCTCTGCGTGCAATAGTTAAGAGAGTTAGTTTAAGGGCGGAGAAGAGGGAAGGAAGGAAAGTCTCTGAAGCAAACTTGCAGTGCCGTGGTTTTAAAGCGCAACCGTGGTAGAGAAACGGAAGGCGATATAAGCGTGCGTGGCCATGATATGCACACGACAAACTGCCTTAAAAAATTTAGACTTGAGGGGAAGCTTCGTTAACAAACTATAACACGACAATCAGCACTCGAATATAATTATAACTTCAATGTTGCCAATAAAGGTAGCTCAGTCGGTTGGTTCGTCAAGGCACCGGTTACTTTCAAGCGCCATAGCTCCTGCTCCGAGCCTCATACTTATGTGGAAAGGGACTGATGTTGTCCGCGACAGTCGATTTTTGCTGATTCTGAGTGGCTGGAAGGCATAATTTCTTGGAAAAATGGCCGCCAGAGGACCAGCGTGAACTCGAGGGGCTTTAGAGACTAGGAAAACTGCCTTAAAATATTTAGACTTCAGGGGAAGCTTCGTTAACAAACTATAACATGGCAATCAGCACTCGAATATAATTATAAACCTAATAATAATTCTAAATATTCATCTCATCGATTGGATCTAATGCGCGCGCTGTTGCTTTGTCTCTGCGTGCAGTAGTTAAGAGAGTTAGTTTAAGGGCGGAGAAGAGGGAAGGAAGGAAAGTCTCTGAAGCAAACTTGCAGTGCGGTGGTTTTAAAGCGCAACCGTGGTAGAGAAACGGAAGGCGATATAAGCGTGCGTGGCCATGATATGCACACGACAATCTGCCTTAAAAAATTTAGACTTGAGGGGAAGCTTCGTTAACAAACTATAACACGACAATCAGCACTCGAATATAATTATAACTTCAATGTTGCCAAGAAAGGTAGCTCAGTCGGTTGGTTCGTCAAGGCACCGGTTACTTTCAAGCGCCATAGCTCCTGCTCCGAGCCTCATACTTATGTGGAAAGGGACTGATGTTGTCCGCGACAGTCGATTTTTGCTGATTCTGAGTGGTTGGAAGGCATAATTTCTTGGAAAAATTGCCGCCAGAGGAGCAGCGTGAACTCGAGCGGCTTTAGAGACTAGGAAAACTGCCTTAAAATATTTAGACTTGAGGGGAAGCTTCTTAACAAACTATAACACGACAATCAGCACTCGAATATAGTTATAACTTCAATGTTGCCAAGAAAGGTAGCTCAGTCGGGTGGTTCGTCAAGCCACCGGTTACTTTCAAGCGCCATAGCTCCTGCTCCGAGCCTCATACTTATGTGGAAAGGTACTGATGTTGTCCGCGACAGTCAATTTTTGCTGATTCTGAGTGGTTGGAAGGCATAATTTCTTGGAAAAATTGCCGCCAGAGGAGCAGCGTGAACTCGAGCGGCTTTAGAGACTAGGAAAACTGCCTTAAAATATTTAGACTTGAGGGGAAGCTTCGTTAACCAACTATAACACGACAATCAGCACTCGAATATAGTTATAACTTCAATGATGCCAAGAAAGGTAACTCAGTCGGTCGGTTCGTCAAGGCACCGGGTACTTTCAAGCGCCATAGCTCCTGCTCCGAGCCTCATACTTATGTGGAAAGGGACTGATGTTGTCCGCGACAGTCGATTTTTGCTGATTCTGAGTGGTTGGAAGGCATATATTTCTTGGAAAAATGGCCGCCAGAGGAGCAGCGTGAACTCGAGCGGCTTTAGAGACTAGGAAAACAGCCTTAAAATATTTAGACTTCAGAGGGAGCTTCGTTAACAAACTATAACACGGCAATCAGCACTCGAATATAATTATAACTTCAATGTTGCCAAGAAAGTTAGCTCAGTCGGGTGGTTCGTCAAGCCACCGGTTAATTTCAAGCGCCATAGCTCCTGCTCCGAGCCTCATACTTATGTGGAAAGGGACTGATGTTGTCCGCGACAGTCAATTTTTGCTGATTCTGAGTGGTTGGAAGGCATAATTTCTTGGAAAAATGGCCGCCAGAGGACCAGCGTGAACTCCAGGGGCTTTAGAGACTAGGAAAACTGCCTTAAAATATTTAGACTTGAGGGGAAGCTTCGTTCACAAACTATAATATGGCAATCAGCACTCGAATATAATTAAAACCCTAATAATAATTGTAAATATTCATCACATCGATTGGATCTAATGCGCGCGCTGCTGCTTTGTCTCTGCGTGCAATAGTTAAGAGAGTTAGTTTAAGGGCGGAGAAGAGGGAAGGAAGGAAAGTCTCTGAAGCAAACTTGCAGTGCCGTGGTTTTAAAGCGCAACCGTGGTAGAGAAACGGAAGGCGATATAAGCGTGCGTGGCCATGATATGCACACGACAAACTGCCTTAAAAAATTTAGACTTGAGGGGGAGCTTCGTTAACAAACTATAACACGGCAATCAACACTCGAATATAATTATAACTTCAATGTTGCCAAGAAAGGTAGCTCAGTCGGGTGGTTCGTCAAGCCACCGGTTACATTCAAGCGCCATAGCTCCTGCTCCGAGCCTCATACTTATGTGGAAAGGGACTGATGTTGTCCGCGACAGTCAATTTTTGCTGATTCTGAGTGGCTGGAAGGCATAATTTCTTGGAAAAATGGCCGCCAGAGGACCAGCGTGAACTCGAGGGGCTTTAGAGACTAGGAAAACTGCCTTAAAATATTTAGACTTGAGGGGAAGCTTCGTTAACAAACTATAACATGGCAATCAGCACTCGAAAATGATTATAAACCTAATAATAATTGTAAATATTCATCTCATCGATTGGATCTAATGCGCGCGCTGCTGCTTTGTCTCTGCGTGCAATAGTTAAGAGAGTTAGTTTAAGGGCGGAGAAGAGGGAAGGAAGGAAAGTCTCTGAAGCAAACTTGCAGTGCCGTGGTTTTAAAGCGCAACCGTGGTAGAGAAACGGAAGGCGATATAAGCGTGCGTGGCCATGATATGCACACGACAAACTGCCTTAAAAAATTTAGACTTGAGGGGAAGCTTCGTTAACAAACTATAACACGACAATCAGCACTCGAATATAATTATAACTTCAATGTTGCCAATAAAGGTAGCTCAGTCGGTTGGTTCGTCAAGGCACCGGTTACTTTCAAGCGCCATAGCTCCTGCTCCGAGCCTCATACTTATGTGGAAAGGGACTGATGTTGTCCGCGACAGTCGATTTTTGCTGATTCTGAGTGGCTGGAAGGCATAATTTCTTGGAAAAATGGCCGCCAGAGGACCAGCGTGAACTCGAGGGGCTTTAGAGACTAGGAAAACTGCCTTAAAATATTTAGACTTCAGGGGAAGCTTCGTTAACAAACTATAACATGGCAATCAGCACTCGAATATAATTATAAACCTAATAATAATTCTAAATATTCATCTCATCGATTGGATCTAATGCGCGCGCTGTTGCTTTGTCTCTGCGTGCAGTAGTTAAGAGAGTTAGTTTAAGGGCGGAGAAGAGGGAAGGAAGGAAAGTCTCTGAAGCAAACTTGCAGTGCGGTGGTTTTAAAGCGCAACCGTGGTAGAGAAACGGAAGGCGATATAAGCGTGCGTGGCCATGATATGCACACGACAATCTGCCTTAAAAAATTTAGACTTGAGGGGAAGCTTCGTTAACAAACTATAACACGACAATCAGCACTCGAATATAATTATAACTTCAATGTTGCCAAGAAAGGTAGCTCAGTCGGTTGGTTCGTCAAGGCACCGGTTACTTTCAAGCGCCATAGCTCCTGCTCCGAGCCTCATACTTATGTGGAAAGGGACTGATGTTGTCCGCGACAGTCGATTTTTGCTGATTCTGAGTGGTTGGAAGGCATAATTTCTTGGAAAAATTGCCGCCAGAGGAGCAGCGTGAACTCGAGCGGCTTTAGAGACTAGGAAAACTGCCTTAAAATATTTAGACTTGAGGGGAAGCTTCTTAACAAACTATAACACGACAATCAGCACTCGAATATAGTTATAACTTCAATGTTGCCAAGAAAGGTAGCTCAGTCGGGTGGTTCGTCAAGCCACCGGTTACTTTCAAGCGCCATAGCTCCTGCTCCGAGCCTCATACTTATGTGGAAAGGTACTGATGTTGTCCGCGACAGTCAATTTTTGCTGATTCTGAGTGGTTGGAAGGCATAATTTCTTGGAAAAATTGCCGCCAGAGGAGCAGCGTGAACTCGAGCGGCTTTAGAGACTAGGAAAACTGCCTTAAAATATTTAGACTTGAGGGGAAGCTTCGTTAACCAACTATAACACGACAATCAGCACTCGAATATAGTTATAACTTCAATGATGCCAAGAAAGGTAACTCAGTCGGTCGGTTCGTCAAGGCACCGGGTACTTTCAAGCGCCATAGCTCCTGCTCCGAGCCTCATACTTATGTGGAAAGGGACTGATGTTGTCCGCGACAGTCGATTTTTGCTGATTCTGAGTGGTTGGAAGGCATATATTTCTTGGAAAAATGGCCGCCAGAGGAGCAGCGTGAACTCGAGCGGCTTTAGAGACTAGGAAAACAGCCTTAAAATATTTAGACTTCAGAGGGAGCTTCGTTAACAAACTATAACACGGCAATCAGCACTCGAATATAATTATAACTTCAATGTTGCCAAGAAAGTTAGCTCAGTCGGGTGGTTCGTCAAGCCACCGGTTAATTTCAAGCGCCATAGCTCCTGCTCCGAGCCTCATACTTATGTGGAAAGGGACTGATGTTGTCCGCGACAGTCAATTTTTGCTGATTCTGAGTGGTTGGAAGGCATAATTTCTTGGAAAAATGGCCGCCAGAGGACCAGCGTGAACTCCAGGGGCTTTAGAGACTAGGAAAACTGCCTTAAAATATTTAGACTTGAGGGGAAGCTTCGTTCACAAACTATAATATGGCAATCAGCACTCGAATATAATTAAAACCCTAATAATAATTGTAAATATTCATCACATCGATTGGATCTAATGCGCGCGCTGCTGCTTTGTCTCTGCGTGCAATAGTTAAGAGAGTTAGTTTAAGGGCGGAGAAGAGGGAAGGAAGGAAAGTCTCTGAAGCAAACTTGCAGTGCCGTGGTTTTAAAGCGCAACCGTGGTAGAGAAACGGAAGGCGATATAAGCGTGCGTGGCCATGATATGCACACGACAAACTGCCTTAAAAAATTTAGACTTGAGGGGAAGCTTCGTTAACAAACTATAACACGACAATCAGCACTCGAATATAATTATAACTTCAATGTTGCCAATAAAGGTAGCTCAGTCGGTTGGTTCGTCAAGGCACCGGTTACTTTCAAGCGCCATAGCTCCTGCTCCGAGCCTCATACTTATGTGGAAAGGGACTGATGTTGTCCGCGACAGTCGATTTTTGCTGATTCTGAGTGGTTGGAAGGCATAAATTTTTAGAAAAATGGCCGCCAGAGGAGCAGCGTGAACTTGAGCGGCTTTAGAGACTAGGAAAACTGGCTTAAAATATATAGACTTGAGGGGAAGCTTCGTTAACAAACTATAACACGGCAATCAGCACTCGAATGTAATTATAACTTCAATGTTGCCCGGAAATGTAGCTCAGTTGGTTTGTTCGTCAAGCCACCGGTTACTTTCAAGCGCCATAGCTCCTGCTTCGAGCCTCATACTTATGTGGAAAGGGACTGATTTTGTCCGCGACAGTCGATTTTTGCTGATTCTGAGTGCTTGGAAGGCATAATTTCTTGGAAAAATTGCCGCCAGAGGAGCAGCGTGAACTCGAGCGGCTTTAGAGACTAGGAAAACTGCCTTAAAATATTTAGACTTGAGGGGAAGCTTCGTTGACAAACTATAACACGGCAATGAGCACTCGAATATAGTTATAACTTCAATGTTGCCAAGAAAGGTAGCTCAGTCGGTTGGTTTGTCAAGGCACCGGTTACTTTCAAGCGCCAGAGCTCCTGCTCCGAGCCTCATACTTATGTGGAAAGGGACTGATGTTGTCCGCGACAGTCGATTTTTGCTGATTCTGAGTGGTTGGAAGGCATATATTTCTTGGAAAAATGGCCGCCAGAAGAGCAGCGTGAACTCGAGCGGCTTTAGAGACTAGGAAAACTGCCTTAAAATATATAGACTTGAGGGGGAGCTTCGTTAACAAACTATAACACGGCAATCAGCACTCGAATATAATTATAACTTCAATGTTGCCAAGAAAGGTAGCTCAGTCGGGTGGTTCGTCAAGCCACCGGTTACATTCAAGCGCCATAGCTCCTGCTCCGAGCCTCATACTTATGTGGAAAGGGACTGATGTTGTCCGCGACAGTCAATTTTTGCTGATTCTGAGTGGCTGGAAGGCATAATTTCTTGGAAAAATGGCCGCCAGAGGACCAGCGTGAACTCGAGGGGCTTTAGAGACTAGGAAAACTGCCTTAAAATATTTAGACTTGAGGGGAAGCTTCGTTAACAAACTATAACATGGCAATCAGCACTCGAAAATGATTATAAACCTAATAATAATTGTAAATATTCATCTCATCGATTGGATCTAATGCGCGCGCTGTTGCTTTGTCTCTGCGTGCAGTAGTTAAGAGAGTTAGTTTAAGGGCGGAGAAGAGGGAAGGAAGGAAAGTCTCTGAAGCAAACTTGCAGTGCGGTGGTTTTAAAGCGCAACCGTGGTAGAGAAACGGAAGGCGATATAAGCGTGCGTGGCCATGATATGCACACGACAATCTGCCTTAAAAAATTTAGACTTGAGGGGAAGCTTCGTTAACAAACTATAACACGACAATCAGCACTCGAATATAATTATAACTTCAATGTTGCCAAGAAAGGTAGCTCAGTCGGTTGGTTCGTCAAGGCACCGGTTACTTTCAAGCGCCATAGCTCCTGCTCCGAGCCTCATACTTATGTGGAAAGGGACTGATGTTGTCCGCGACAGTCGATGTTTGCTGATTCTGAGTGGTTGGAAGGCATAATTTTTTAGAAAAATGGCCGCCAGAGGAGCAGCGTGAACTTGAGCGGCTTTACAGACTAGGAAAACTGCCTTAAAATATTTAGACTGGAGGGGAAGCTTCGTTAACAAACTATAACACGACAATCAGCACTCGAATATAGTTATAACTTCAATGTTGCCAAGAAAGGTAGCTCAGTCGGTTGGTTCGTCAAGGCACCGGTTACTTTCAAGCGCCATAGCTCCTGCTCCGAGCCTCATACTTATGTGGAAAGGGACTGATGTTGTCCGCGACAGTCGATTTTTGCTGATTCTGAGTGGTTGGAAGGCATAATTTCTTGGAAAAATTGCCGCCAGAGGAGCAGCGTGAACTCGAGCGGCTTTAGAGACTAGGAAAACTGCCTTAAAATATTTAGACTTGAGGGGAAGCTTCGTTAACAAACTATAACACGACAATCAGCACTCGAATATAGTTATAACTTCAATGTTGCCAAGAAAGGTAGCTCAGTCGGTCGGTTCGTCAAGGCACCGGTTACTTTCAAGCGCCATAGCTCCTGCTCCGAGCCTCATACTTATGTGGAAAGGGACTGATGTTGTCCGCGACAGTCGATTTTTGCTGATTCTGAGTGGTTGGAAGGCATATATTTCTTGGAAAAATGGCCGCCAGAGGAGCAGCGTGAACTCGAGCGGCTTTAGAGACTAAGAAAACTGCCTTAAAATATTTAGACTTCAGGGGGAGCTTCGTTAACAAACTATAACACGGCAATCAGCACTCGAATATAATTATAACTTCAATGTTGCCAAGAAAGGTAGCTCAGTCGGGTGGTTCGTCAAGCCACCGGTTACTTTCAAGCGCCATAGCTCCTGCTCCGAGCCTCATACTTATGTGTAAAGGGACTGATGTTGTCCGCGACAGTCAATTTTTGCTGATTCTGAGTGGTTGGAAGGCATGATTTCTTGGAAAAATGGCCGCCAGAGGACCAGCGTGAACTCCAGGGGCTTTAGAGACTAGGAAAACTGCCTTAAAATATTTAGACTTGAGGGGAAGCTTCGTTAACAAACTATAATATGGCAATCAGCACTCGAATATAATTAAAACCCTAATAATAATTGTAAATATTCATCACATCGATTGGATCTAATGCGCGCACTGCTGCTTTGTCTCTGCGTGCAATAGTTAAGAGAGTTAGTTTAAGGGCGGAGAAGAGGGAAGGAAGGAAAGTCTCTGAAGCAAACTTGCAGTGCCGTGGTTTTAAAGCGCAACCGTGGTAGAGAAACGGAAGGCGATAAAAGCGTGCGTGGCCATGATACGCACACGACAAACTGCCTTAAAATATTTAGACTTGAGGGAAAGCTTCGTTAAGAAACTATAATATGGCAATCAGCACTCGAATTCGACGAGAGAAATTATTGAGACGTGGGAAATTCCCTTGAAATAAATCTGGTTTGCGAGACAAATGCTTGTATGTATTGAACCTCTTAAAAGATGAGGGTTGAAATATGCGCTCACCAAGAGGTCATCGTCAGCACGAGACCACCACCGGGCAACTTACAGAGATGTGGAGAGCTTCGCGGCCGGAACAAAGCCTCCTCTCTCCGCCGGCCAAGAGTGGAAAACGCGCTTTACGATCGCTCAAGGTTGCGCGGGCACGGTATAGCTCTAGCGTCTAGGAAAAGCTTAAACAGGTGCGAGGGCGGCACGCATAGCGTGGGAAGCTAGCCACCAGAATAGCTATCTCAAGTACTGCTGCTGGCGAGGGCAAAATACCTTCTTGTATTTATAATAACCCTAATAGGACTTCTTTCAAAGAAAAAAACGAAAAAAAAGGAAACGGCTCAGCAGGCTATACTACGAAAGCTATGACTGCTACATATCTATATATATGTATTCATCTCATCTATGGGATCGCATGCGCGCGCTGTTGCTTTGTCTCTGCGTGTAGTAGTTAAGAGAGCCAGTTTAAGGGCGGAAAAGAAGGAAGGAGAGGAAAGCAATATTGCAGCACCGTGGTTTTAAAGCGCAACCGTGGTAGGGAAACGGAAGGCGATATAAGCATGCGTGACCATGATACACACACGACAAACTGCCTTAAAATATTTAGACTTGAGGGGAAGCTTCGCTAACAAACTATAACATGGCAATCAGCACTCGAATATAATTATAACTTCAATGTTGCCCGGACACGTAGCTCAGTCAGTTTGTTCGTCAAGCCACCGGTTACTTTCCAGCGCCATAGCTCCTGCTCCGAGCCTCATACTTATGTGGAAAGGGACTGATGTTGTTCACGACAGTCGATTTTTGCCGATTCTGAGTGGTTGGAAGGCATAAATTTTTAGAAAAATGTCCGTCAGAGGAGCAGCGTGAACTTGAGCGGCTTTAGAGACTAGGAAAACTGCCTTAAAATATTTAGACTTGAGGGGAAGCTTCGTTAACAAACTATAACACGGCAATCAGCACTCGAATATAATTATAACTTCAATGTTGCCCGGAAACGTAGCTCAGTCGGTTTGTTCGTCAAGCCACCGGTTACTTTCAAGCGCCATAGCTCCTGCTCCGAGCCTCATACTTATGTGGAAAGGGACTGATGTTGTCCACGACAGTCGATTTTTGCTGATTCTGAGTGGTTGGAAGGCATAAATTTTTAGAAAAATGTCCGCCAGAGGAGCAGCGTGAACTCGAGTGGCTTTAGAGACTAGGAAAACTGCCTTAAAATATTTAGACTTGAGGGGAAGCTTCGTTAACAAACTATAACACGACAATCAGCACTCGAATATAATTATAACTTCAATGTTGCCAAGAAAGGTAGCTCAGTCTGTTGGTTCGTCAAGCCACCGGTTACTTTCAAGCGCCATAGCTCCTGCTCCGAGCCTCATACTTAAGTGGAAAGGGACTGATGTTGTCCGCGACAGTCGATTTTTGCTGATTCTGTGTGGTTGGAAGGCATAATTTCTTGGAAAAATGGCCGCCAGAGGGCCAGCGTGAACTCGAGTGGCTTTAGAGACTAGAAAAGCTGCCTTAAAAATTTAGACTTGAGGGGGAGCTTCGTTAACAAACTATAACACGGCAATCAGCACTCGAATATAATTATAACTTCAATGTTGCCCGGATCGGTAGCTCAGTCGGCTGGTTCGTCAAGCCACCGGCTACTTTCAAGCGCCATACCTCCTGCTCCGAGTCTCATACTTATGTGAAAAGGGACTGATTTTGTCCGCGACAGTCGATTTTTGCTGATTCTGAGTGGTTGGAAGGCATATATTTCTTGGAAAAATGGCCGCCAGAGGAGCAGCGTGAACTCGAGCGGCTTTAGAGACTAGGAAAACTGCCTTAAAATATTTAGACTTGAGGGGGAGCTTCGTTAACAAACTATAACACGGCAATCAACACTCGAATATAATTATAACTTCAATGTTGCCAAGAAAGGTAGCTCAGTCGGGTGGTTCGTCAAGCCACCGGTTACATTCAAGCGCCATAGCTCCTGCTCCGAGCCTCATACTTATGTGGAAAGGGACTGATGTTGTCCGCGACAGTCAATTTTTGCTGATTCTGAGTGGCTGGAAGGCATAATTTCTTGGAAAAATGGCCGCCAGAGGACCAGCGTGAACTCGAGGGGCTTTAGAGACTAGGAAAACTGCCTTAAAATATTTAGACTTGAGGGGAAGCTTCGTTAACAAACTATAACATGGCAATCAGCACTCGAAAATGATTATAAACCTAATAATAATTGTAAATATTCATCTCATCGATTGGATCTAATGCGCGCGCTGTTGCTTTGTCTCTGCGTGCAGTAGTTAAGAGAGTTAGTTTAAGGGCGGAGAAGAGGGAAGGAAGGAAAGTCTCTGAAGCAAACTTGCAGTGCGGTGGTTTTAAAGCGCAACCGTGGTAGAGAAACGGAAGGCGATATAAGCGTGCGTGGCCATGATATGCACACGACAATCTGCCTTAAAAAATTTAGACTTGAGGGGAAGCTTCGTTAACAAACTATAACACGACAATCAGCACTCGAATATAATTATAACTTCAATGTTGCCAAGAAAGGTAGCTCAGTCGGTTGGTTCGTCAAGGCACCGGTTACTTTCAAGCGCCATAGCTCCTGCTCCGAGCCTCATACTTATGTGGAAAGGGACTGATGTTGTCCGCGACAGTCGATGTTTGCTGATTCTGAGTGGTTGGAAGGCATAATTTTTTAGAAAAATGGCCGCCAGAGGAGCAGCGTGAACTTGAGCGGCTTTACAGACTAGGAAAACTGCCTTAAAATATTTAGACTGGAGGGGAAGCTTCGTTAACAAACTATAACACGACAATCAGCACTCGAATATAGTTATAACTTCAATGTTGCCAAGAAAGGTAGCTCAGTCGGTTGGTTCGTCAAGGCACCGGTTACTTTCAAGCGCCATAGCTCCTGCTCCGAGCCTCATACTTATGTGGAAAGGGACTGATGTTGTCCGCGACAGTCGATTTTTGCTGATTCTGAGTGGTTGGAAGGCATAATTTCTTGGAAAAATTGCCGCCAGAGGAGCAGCGTGAACTCGAGCGGCTTTAGAGACTAGGAAAACTGCCTTAAAATATTTAGACTTGAGGGGAAGCTTCGTTAACAAACTATAACACGACAATCAGCACTCGAATATAGTTATAACTTCAATGTTGCCAAGAAAGGTAGCTCAGTCGGTCGGTTCGTCAAGGCACCGGTTACTTTCAAGCGCCATAGCTCCTGCTCCGAGCCTCATACTTATGTGGAAAGGGACTGATGTTGTCCGCGACAGTCGATTTTTGCTGATTCTGAGTGGTTGGAAGGCATATATTTCTTGGAAAAATGGCCGCCAGAGGAGCAGCGTGAACTCGAGCGGCTTTAGAGACTAAGAAAACTGCCTTAAAATATTTAGACTTCAGGGGGAGCTTCGTTAACAAACTATAACACGGCAATCAGCACTCGAATATAATTATAACTTCAATGTTGCCAAGAAAGGTAGCTCAGTCGGGTGGTTCGTCAAGCCACCGGTTACTTTCAAGCGCCATAGCTCCTGCTCCGAGCCTCATACTTATGTGTAAAGGGACTGATGTTGTCCGCGACAGTCAATTTTTGCTGATTCTGAGTGGTTGGAAGGCATGATTTCTTGGAAAAATGGCCGCCAGAGGACCAGCGTGAACTCCAGGGGCTTTAGAGACTAGGAAAACTGCCTTAAAATATTTAGACTTGAGGGGAAGCTTCGTTAACAAACTATAATATGGCAATCAGCACTCGAATATAATTAAAACCCTAATAATAATTGTAAATATTCATCACATCGATTGGATCTAATGCGCGCGCTGCTGCTTTGTCTCTGCGTGCAATAGTTAAGAGAGTTAGTTTAAGGGCGGAGAAGAGGGAAGGAAGGAAAGTCTCTGAAGCAAACTTGCAGTGCCGTGGTTTTAAAGCGCAACCGTGGTAGAGAAACGGAAGGCGATATAAGCGTGCGTGGCCATGATACGCACACGACAAACTGCCTTAAAATATTTAGACTTGAGGGAAAGCTTCGTTAAGAAACTATAATATGGCAATCAGCACTCGAATTCGACGAGAGAAATTATTGAGACGTGGGAAATTCCCTTGAAATAAATCTGGTTTGCGAGACAAATGCTTGTATGTATTGAACCTCTTAAAAGATGAGGGTTGAAATATGCGCTCACCAAGAGGTCATCGTCAGCACGAGACCACCACCGGGCAACTTACAGAGATGTGGAGAGCTTCGCGGCCGGAACAAAGCCTCCTCTCTCCGCCGGCCAAGAGTGGAAAACGCGCTTTACGATCGCTCAAGGTTGCGCGGGCACGGTATAGCTCTAGCGTCTAGGAAAAGCTTAAACAGGTGCGAGGGCGGCACGCATAGCGTGGGAAGCTAGCCACCAGAATAGCTATCTCAAGTACTGCTGCTGGCGAGGGCAAAATACCTTCTTGTATTTATAATAACCCTAATAGGACTTCTTTCAAAGAAAAAAACGAAAAAAAAGGAAACGGCTCAGCAGGCTATACTACGAAAGCTATGACTGCTACATATCTATATATATGTATTCATCTCATCTATGGGATCGCATGCGCGCGCTGTTGCTTTGTCTCTGCGTGTAGTAGTTAAGAGAGCCAGTTTAAGGGCGGAAAAGAAGGAAGGAGAGGAAAGCAATATTGCAGCACCGTGGTTTTAAAGCGCAACCGTGGTAGGGAAACGGAAGGCGATATAAGCATGCGTGACCATGATACACACACGACAAACTGCCTTAAAATATTTAGACTTGAGGGGAAGCTTCGCTAACAAACTATAACATGGCAATCAGCACTCGAATATAATTATAACTTCAATGTTGCCCGGACACGTAGCTCAGTCAGTTTGTTCGTCAAGCCACCGGTTACTTTCCAGCGCCATAGCTCCTGCTCCGAGCCTCATACTTATGTGGAAAGGGACTGATGTTGTTCACGACAGTCGATTTTTGCCGATTCTGAGTGGTTGGAAGGCATAAATTTTTAGAAAAATGTCCGTCAGAGGAGCAGCGTGAACTTGAGCGGCTTTAGAGACTAGGAAAACTGCCTTAAAATATTTAGACTTGAGGGGAAGCTTCGTTAACAAACTATAACACGGCAATCAGCACTCGAATATAATTATAACTTCAATGTTGCCCGGAAACGTAGCTCAGTCGGTTTGTTCGTCAAGCCACCGGTTACTTTCAAGCGCCATAGCTCCTGCTCCGAGCCTCATACTTATGTGGAAAGGGACTGATGTTGTCCACGACAGTCGATTTTTGCTGATTCTGAGTGGTTGGAAGGCATAAATTTTTAGAAAAATGTCCGCCAGAGGAGCAGCGTGAACTCGAGTGGCTTTAGAGACTAGGAAAACTGCCTTAAAATATTTAGACTTGAGGGGAAGCTTCGTTAACAAACTATAACACGACAATCAGCACTCGAATATAATTATAACTTCAATGTTGCCAAGAAAGGTAGCTCAGTCTGTTGGTTCGTCAAGCCACCGGTTACTTTCAAGCGCCATAGCTCCTGCTCCGAGCCTCATACTTAAGTGGAAAGGGACTGATGTTGTCCGCGACAGTCGATTTTCGCTGATTCTGTGTGGTTGGAAGGCATAATTTCTTGGAAAAATGGCCGCCAGAGGGCCAGCGTGAACTCGAGTGGCTTTAGAGACTAGAAAAGCTGCCTTAAAAATTTAGACTTGAGGGGGAGCTTCGTTAACAAACTATAACACGGCAATCAGCACTCGAATATAATTATAACTTCAATGTTGCCCGGATCGGTAGCTCAGTCGGCTGGTTCGTCAAGCCACCGGCTACTTTCAAGCGCCATACCTCCTGCTCCGAGTCTCATACTTATGTGAAAAGGGACTGATTTTGTCCGCGACAGTCGATTTTTGCTGATTCTGAGTGGTTGGAAGGCATATATTTCTTGGAAAAATGGCCGCCAGAGGAGCAGCGTGAACTCGAGCGGCTTTAGAGACTAGGAAAACTGCCTTAAAATATTTAGACTTGAGGGGGAGCTTCGTTAACAAACTATAACATGGCAATCAACACTCGAATATAATTATAACCCTAATAATAATTGTAAATATTCATCTCATCGATTGGATCTAATGCGCGCGCTGTTGCTTTGTCTCTGCGTGCAGTAGTTAAGAGAGTTAGTTTTAGGGCGGAGAAGAGGGAAGGAAGGAAAGTCTCTGAAGCAAACTTGCAGTGCCGTGGTTTTAAAGCGCAACCGTGGTAGAGAAACGGAAGGCGATATAAGCGTGCGTGGCCATGATACGCACACGACAAACTGCCTTAAAATACTTAGACTTGAGGGAAAGCTTCGTTAAGAAACTATAATATGGCAATCAGCACTCGAATACGACGAGAGAAATTATTGAGACGTGGAAAATTCCCTTGAAATAAATCTGGTTTGCGAGACAAATGCTGGTATGTATTGAACCTCTTAAAAGATGAGGGGGGAAATAGGCGCTCACCGAGAGGGCATCGTCAGCACGAGACCACCACCAGGCACCTTACAGAGATGTGGAGAGCTTCCGGGCCGGAACGAAGCCTCCTTTCTCCGCAGGCCAAGAGTGGAAAACGCGCTTTCCGATCGCTCAAGGTTGCGCGGGCATGGTATAGCTCTAGCGTCTAGGGAAAGCTTAAACATGTGCGAGGGCGGCACGCATAGCGTGGGAAGCTAGCCGCCAGAATAGCTATCTCAAGTACTGCTGCTGGCGAGGGCAAAATACCTTCGTGTAATTATAATAACCCTAATAGGACTTCTTTCAAAGAGAGAGAACGAAACTTTTATTTGAATCAGTGACTTGTCACTCGAGGTGGGAGGGTCCCTTATTCCAGGAACCCTCTGGCTTGGATCGCCCTCCGGGCCCGGGCGACGAGTTCCCGCTGGTCGACCAGGTCAGGCTTGGAGATCGCAGCCTCCCACCTTTCAGCGAGGAGGTTTGGGTCTGCGCTTGCTGGGGCTACTAGTTGTGCCGCTGTGATAGTTTCTCGGGTTTTCTTGCATTGCATTAGGAGGTGCGCCAGGCTGTCCGGCACGTTGCAGTGTGGACAGGTGTAGCTGTATAGCGTCGGGTGGAAATGATGCAGTAAGCTTCCATGGGTAAAGGTATTGCTCTGGAGTCGCCTGTAGTCAGTGCCTTCGTTTCTCGTTAGTTTTGGATGTGGTGGAGGGTATACCCTGCGTCCAAGGCGATAGTGCTGCAGTAGTGCTTGATAAGTTAGCGGTATTGCCGTTTCCTCCGCTGATTTGGGTGGGTGGGACAAGCCTAGAATCTCGTGCGGGGAGGCCCGGTGGACGCTTGCGCGGGCCGCGGTGTGTGCCGCTTCATTCCCCTCGAGTCCTTCGTGTCCCGGAACCCACATGATGCAGGTGTAGGGGGGAGGAGTGTCGCCACGTTTCAGTATCTTGATCGCTTTTGTAGAGATCCTGCCCTTCATGTAGTTACGTGCCGCTGTTTGAGAGTCGGTGAAGACCACTATGGCATGCTCGCTTGTATGGGTGGCGAGTGCTATAGCGGCCTCCTCAGCTGTGTCGGCTCGTTTGGCGAGAATGGTCGCCAACGCCAGTGTCGTACCCTTGTGGTCTGTGACGCTGATGGCGAAGGCATTTCGGCCCGGATACTTGGCTGCGTCCACGTAGCGCGCCTGCGGGATGTTATGGTGCTTGCGTCTGATGGCGTTTACTCTGGCGAGCCTTCTGCCTCGATGGTGTTCTGGATGCATGTTGCGAGGTATCTGAAGAACTTGTAGACATTCTCGGATCTTCGACGTGACCTTTTCTTTACATTCGCCATCGTGTTCTGGGTTGGTTACGTATCCTGTGCGTCGGAGGACTGCTCGGCCTGTGGTTGTTAGCTTGAGTCTCTCGATCTGGTTGATGAGGTGTGCTTCCGCGAGTTCTTCCCAGGAGTTGTGAACTCCCATGCGAAGCAGTCGGTCAGTGGAGGCGGTTGTCGGCAGTCCCAGGGTGAGCTTCGTGGCCTTTCGTATTAGGAGGTTTAGCTTTTGTTCCTCGGCTGTCTTCAGGTTGAGGTAAGGAGTTCCGTACGTAATGCGGCTGTAAAGGAGGGCCTGTACCATTTGCAAGGTGTCGTGTTCTTTGAGGCCATTGCGGCGATTGGCCACCCGTCGTATCAGATGAGTGAGCTGTGCCACGGTGTTGTGTAGCCTAGGGAGTGTGGCGCAGCCGGACCCGTCCTTGTGTATATGGACTCCGAGAATTCGAAGTGAGTCGACCTTCGGTATCGGGACTCCCTGAAGAAGGACTTGTGGGTCCGGTGCGTCGTGGCTTGGGGGCCGGCCCCGAGTGCGTGCCCCGAGTACTAACAGCTCGGATTTATCTGGGGCACAGTGGAGGCCGCAGGTGTTGAGGTACCGTTCGATGATGTTGACCGCCTCCTGAAGACGGGCCTCCTGTTCGCCCGTGCTCGCGCCTCTCGTCCACAGTGTGATGTCATCTGCGTATAGAGCATGGAATATCCCTGGGACGGTGTCTAGGAGGCGGGGAAGTTGGAGGAGGGCCACGTTGAAGAGGAGTGGCGAGACTACCGAACCTTGTGGCGTACCCGTGTTAGGTAGGTGAAATGCCTTGCTCCGGAGGTTGGCAATCCCCACCGTGGCCGTACGGTTGGTGAGGAAAGCGCGCATGTAGGCGTATGTTTTAGCACCGCAGCCGATATCTTCTAGGTTACGGAGAATGGCTTCATGGCTCACGTTATCAAAGGCGCCCTTTACGTCTAGAGCTAGAATGGAAGACTTGATGTGTTTGATCAAATGGTCAAGAATATCTTCCTTTAGCTGGAAGAGGACGTCCTGCGTGGAGAGCATCTGGCGGTAGCCGAACATGGTGTGTGGATAGCGATCGTTTTCCTCGAGATGTGTAGTGAGCCGCTCGTTGACCATGTGTTCAAGCAGTTTCCCGGCGCAGGATGTAAGTGAGATGGGGCGGAGATTTGCGATGGAGATGGTTTTGTTTGGCTTGGGTACCATGGTTACCTCCGAGTGTTTCCAGGCTGTTGGTAGCTCGCCCTTTATCCAGCAGTCGTTATAGTACCGAAGGAGAGCCGTCAGCACCCGAGGAGGTAGCTGTTGAAGGTGCTTGTTGGTGACTCTGTCTTTGCCCGGGCTCGTATTGCGTGTTAGCCTAGAGAGGGCCGCCTGTAACTCTGCCTGTGTGAAAGGCCGATCTAGCTCTTCGTTCGGCGCTCCTTGGTACTCCGTGGGGGTGGAAAGGTTGGTGGCAGTGGTTTGAGGGTTAGCTGAGCCGTGTAGCTTCGTCTGAAGTTCTTGGAGTAGCTGATCCTCTGTGCCGCCATAGTTGTGGATTAGTCGGTGAATTGTATGTCTTTGTTGGGTTTTGGTGTGGGTGTCGTCGACCAGGGCTCGAAGTATATGCCAAGTCTTCTTTGTGCTGAGGGTCCCTTGAAGTTGGTCGCAGAAGGATCGCCAGTTATGGCTCGCTAGCTGTTCAGCGTACTCCTGTGCCTGCATGCTTAATAGGGCAATTCGGCGCTGGAGCTTGCGGTTGAGCTTTTGGCGTCGCCATCGTTTGAGGAGCGATCGCCGAGCCTCCCATAAGCGCAGTAGGTGGTTATCGACCGCCGGGTTGTCCTCGTCTAGTTGAATCGTCCTGGTGTGGCCGTCAGCCGCCCCTACGATACCGTTCAGCCATGCTTCAATGTCCTTGATGTCCGAATCGTTGTCAAGCTCATTCCTCTACGCGTTCCAGTCAGTGAGTCGTGCCTTTCCTGTCTTGGGCGCGCGGTGGGATTGTTCAACCTCGATTTGAATTATGTGGTGATCACTCCCTAGCGTGTCCGGGAGTCGGGTCCACGTGGCCTTTCGCACGTCTCGAGTGAACGTGAGATCAGGATTGGTGTCCCGGGACACGCTGTTGCCCACTCGGGTGGGTTGGAGCAGGTCATTCCATAACGTACGACCGTGCTGCTGTGCGGCGTCGTGAACTCGTGCCCCTTTCTTGGTGGTATTGGGGTAGCCCCAGGCCACGTGTGGGGCGGTAAAGTCCCCTACTACAACCAGCCGGTTGCCGTTTACGTTCTTGCGAAGCTCCCGGACGAAGCGGTCATAGTGGAGTAGCTGCTCCCGCGGCGGGCTGTAGAGATTGGCCAGGTATAGGCTCTGTTGATTCTTGCGAGTCGGCAACACCTCCACTATGGTGTGTTCGATTTCACTGTCTTCAATTTCGTGAGGCTGTGCGGTTAGTGTCTTCTTGACAAGAATTGCGGTTCGGGCAGTCTGTGCCATAGTGTTGTAGCCGGGGAGCTTTATTTTCATGGTGTTGGTTTCTTGTAGCGCAATCATGTCCGGATTGTTTGCTTTGAGATATTCTTGCAGGTTGGCTGAGCGGGGTCTATAGGATCTGCAATTCCAGTGCCAAATGCGGAGGGTGGGAAGCTGCTCGGTATGTCTACGTTGGGGAGCCGCCATGTTGGTAATTGTCCTCCACCTGGAGTAGGTGGTTTGGTGTTGTCGAGCTAGAATCCTCTGCGGATTCCACTCGTGCTGTCTTTCGTCCTTTGCGTTTGGTTCCTAACTGCTCCGCCAGATGTTCATGAGTCACGAAATTCTTGTAAGCATATGTCATGAAGTTGTGTTGTTGTGCCATGAAGCCATCCAGTTTGGCGTCGAGTGTGGTGACCGTACGGGTTAGTGGCTCTACCTTTTCCATGATTTTAGTTACCACTGTCTGTATGGTTCTGTCTGCTGATGCGAGAAGTTTTGTAGTGAGGGTTTCCTCGAAGACTTGAAGGCGTCGTTCAACAAGGTCAAGAATCTTCGCTTCATGTGCTTGCAGCCGTTCGTCGACCCGCTTCATTATTCTAGCTTCTACCTGTTTTAGTACGCTTTCTTCTACTCTCTTCGCTACTTTTTCTTCGAGTTCTGGCGTGTTGCACTCGGCTACCGGTTGCTGTCGTATCGTCCTCTGTAGATTCTGTACTTTATGTTCGAGAGTCCGTATCGTCGCTCACTCGCCCGAACTGCTAGGGTTGCGTGAGGAATTCGAGGCGCTGCTTCCGTTCGCCGCGGCGACGTAAGTGATTCGCCTAACGGAGCGAGACCGTGACCGAGAGCGGGATGTAGAGCCCGATCTTAGGATAGAGCAAGAGCGGCTCCGGCCAGGTCTTTGTCGAGGCGAGGGTCCCCGTGAGCTGTCCGAGGTGGTAACCAGCGCGGGGAAGTCTTCGGTGCTCGAGCTCCAGTGATTCTCTCGGGCGCGAGCGTTGTCAATCTGCTGTCTTCTTACTTGGTAGGGAGGCGGGTTGTTACGGAGCTTCTTCTTACATTCCTTGCCTGCCGTTTCGTGGTCTCCACCGCAAATCTTGCACTTCGGGTGACAATCGTGTTCTTCCGTGACTCCATCGCGCCCGCAAGTGTAGCAGAAGTTGGCTCTCGGCTGAGGACATATATCCTGTCGATGTACGATGGCGCCGCAGGTTCTGCAGTATTGAACGGATTTTTGGTAGGGCTTGCATCTGTAGTCACCGCTCTGGTACGTTACATAATAAGGGACGTGCTGTCCGTCGAAGGTGATAACCGCGGCTGTTGAAGATCCTAGCATGCGCGCGCCGAGAACCGTGTATCTTGAGTCCACTCGAAGGCCGGCAGCTATCTCCGCGGGACTTGTACCCGGTTCGAGGCCGTATATCACTCCGCGGCACACATCGTCTGGGTGTCGAATGTGGGGATTTACTGGATAGACGGTTCCGCCGAGTTGTATGGTGTTGATATGCTGCAGTTTGGAAGCTCGTTCCGTACTTGCCGTGCTGGCGATGATCACATTCTCCAGTTTCTGCACTTGTACATGGACATTATCGTGAAAGTCTTGCTGGACTAAACCGCTAGATCTTCCGATGGCATGTGTCACTGCGATGAGTGTGTGCTTCGAGAGGTCAAGTCCTGCTTGAGGGCGGAAGACGATTTTGAAGTCATCAGTAGGGAAGGGTCGCATCCTCAGAATGCGTTGACGCTGCGGCAGAGCTTGTGCATGAGGTTTGGCGTCTGGTTTAAGGACTTCTATGGCTCTTTCCTCGGCAGATTTATTCTCTTCTTTTCCTGATCTGCCTTTACGAGAAACTTGTAGCCACTCGATGTGGGCTTTACCCGTCGTTTTGCCGCTGTTCGCGTCGTATGTCCATTGTGGTATGGTGTCGGAGTTAGCCCCGGTCACCTCCATTCGCGCCGTTGTCGGCTCTTGTAAAGCGTTCGCCATCTGTTTCCAGAAAAGCGGGCGCGCTTCGCCTCAGATGCTGGTTCTGCGTGATTCACTCCTACGGCGAGAGCGCCGTGCTCGTGCACCGCGGCCCTGCAGGCGCGAGCCGCTGGTCTCCCGCTCGTGCAAAGGGTGCCCCGGCGTTAGGGTTATCTTGGAGCGCACGGTCACAGAATGTTCAGGGTTCGATTATTCGAGTAAAGGTCTACTCACTGCGTCGTAGCTGGTGTCAAACGATGCCTTGCAACTTCTGGAATCCGAGGTTCCCAAATTCGCTGTGTTTCCAGGCAATGTTCCACACAAAATAGCGAAAAAAGCAGGAGCCCATTTGAGGTACGACTGTGCTCCTCGGCCCCCTGGCGGTCTTTTCCTCTTTCAAAAAAAAAGAAAAAAAGGAAACGGCTCAGAAGGCTATACTACGAAAGCTATGACTGCTACATATCTATATATATGTATTCATCTCATCTATGGGATCGCATGCGCGCGCTGTTGCTTTGTCTCTGCGTGTAGTATTTAAGAGAGCCAGTTTAAGGGCGGAAAAGAAGGAAGGAGAGGAAAGCAATATTGCAGCGCCGTGGTTTTAAAGCGCAACCGTGGTAGGGAAACGGAAGGCGATATAAGCATGCGTGACCATGATACGCACACGACAAACTGCCTTAAAATATTTAGACTTGAGGGTAAGCTTCGTTAACAAACTATAACACGGAAATCAGCACTCGAATATAATTATAACTTCAATGTTGCCCGGAAAGGTACCTCAGTAGGTTGGTTCGTCAAGCCACCGGTTACTTTCAAGCACCATAGCTCGTGCTCCGAGCCTCATACTTATGCGGAAAGGGACTGATGTTGTCCGCGACAGTCGATTTTGCTGATTCTGAGTGGTTGGAAGGCATAAATATTTAGAAAAATGGCTGCCAGAGGAGCAGCGTGAACTCGAGCGGCTTTAAAGACTAGGAAAACTGCCTTAAAATATTTAGACTTGAGGGGAAGCTTCGTTAACAAACTATAACACGGCAATCAGCACTCGAATATATTTATAACCGTAATAATAATTGTAAATATTCATCTCATCTATAGGATCTAATGTGCGCGCTGTTGCTTTGTCTTTGCGTGTAGTAGTTAAGAGAGCCAGTTTAGGGCGGAAAAGAGGGAAGGAAGGAAAGTCTCTGAAGCAAACTTGCTACGCCGTGGTTTTAAAGGCTACTCAAGGCTACTAAAGGCTACTCAAGAATAAACTATATTCACACTATCAATCAGGTGATTGAAAAATGTGCGGAATATAACCAACATTTATATATAACTTTCATTCATTACGAGAAAGCGTTTGATTCAATCGAAACCTCAACAGTCATGGAGGCATTACGGAATCAGGGTGTAGACGAGCCGTATGTAAATATGCCGATAGATATCTATAGCGGCTCCACAGCCACCATAGTCCTCCACAAAGAAAGCAACAAGATCACTATGAAGAAAGGCGTCAGGCAGGGAGATATGATCTCTCCGATGCTATTCAAACCGTGTTTACAGGAGGTATTCAGAGACCTGGATTGGGAAGAATCGATGATAAGAGTTAATGGAGAATACCTTAGTAACTTGCGATTCGCTGATTCCTTACTTATTCACCTTACTTATTAACTCAGGGGACGAATATCAATGCATAGTCACTGACCTGGAGAGGCAAAGCAGAAGGGTAGGTCTAAAAAGTAATCTGCATAAAACTAAAGTAATCTTTAACAGTCTCGGAAGAGAACAGCAGTTTACGATAGGTAGGGAGGCACTGGAAGTGTTAAGGGAATAGGTCTACTTAGGACAGGTAGCGCCCGCAGATCCGGATCATGAGACTGAAATAATCAAAAGAAAAGAATGGGCTGGGGTGCATTTGGTAGGCATTCTCAGATCATTAACAGCAGGTCGCCATTATCCCTCAAGAGAAAGGTGTATAACAGCTGTGTCTTACCAGTACTCACGTACGGGGAAGAAACCTGCAGGCTTATGAAAATGGCTCTACTTAAACTGAGGACGACGCTACGAGCTCTGGAAAGATGAGTGATAGATATAACGTTAAGGGATAAGAAAAGAGCAGATTGGGTGAGGGAACAAACACGAGTTAATGACATCTTAGATGAAACCAAGAAAAAGAAATGGGCATGGGCAGGACACGTATTGAGGAGGGAAGATAACCGATGGTCATTAATGGTTACAGATGGAATTCCAAGGGAAGGGAAGCGTAGCAGGGGATGGCAGAAAGTTAGGTGGACTGATGAGATTAAGAAGTTTGCAGGGACAACATGGCCACAATTAGTACATGACCAGGGTAGTTGGAGAATTATGGGAGAGGCCTTTTCCCTGCAGTGGGCGTAACCAGGCTGATGATGATGATGATGATGATGATGATGATGATGGTGCTGGCACCATCATACGTAGTGCCGACACTATGCCATAAACAGCTGTAGGCTGTTTTGGCATAGTGTCGTGATGTGTTTTTAGTAACGTGATGTGTTTTTATTCGTGCTTGTTCATCGAAACAGCATCTGTCACAGGTGAACTGTTAAGAAAAGCGGCAAAGTGTATGCGTGTGCCGTGACGACGGGCTCAAAAATAGTACAGTGCTCATTTGCTACTGGTTCAAACTCATTTTGTGAGCCGCCGTTAGTCGCCCTGACGTGAATCGCCCTGTCTTTCTCGGGTTGTACCTCCCAAATGACTGATTCGATTAACTAATGGCCATCAGTCGCCAGCAGCTGCGGAGCATCTCACCAAGGTGAAGGTCAGACCTGTAACGCCGCAGAGGGTTCTAAGAATCTCTGGACCAGGACAGGCCGCCAATTTATACTGACCCTTGCAACGTTTAACACCCGAACCTTTCCGACTGAAGCTAGGCTAGCAAGACAAGTCTTTGGGGATCTATGAGGCATAGTTTGGGGTATCATTGGCCTTAGTGATGTTAGGAGAAATGAGGAGGCTTATACAGTGCTGAAAAAATGGCCACGTCTTCTGCTATGGAGGACTGCCAGATAAGAAGGAATTCGGAGTAGAATTCCTAATTCAGAAGGACATAGTAGGCAACATTCACGGATTCTACAGAATTAATGGGAGGGTAGCAGTAGTAGTAATAAAGCTGAATAGGAGGTATAGGACCACGGTAGTACAAGCCTACCCTCCAACTTCCAGTCCCGATGATGAAGAAATAAAACAGCTTTATGAGGATGCTGAATTAGCGATGCGAAAACTACAAGCTGAGTATACTGTTGTCATGGGCTCAAGGAGGGATGTTGGTAGAATTCGCGGAAAGGAATAGGCTGCGAATAATGAACACCTCCTTGAGGAAGCGTTGGAACAAAAAGAGGACCTGGAAAAGCCCTCATGGTGAAAGAAAAATTGAAATTGATTTTTACTTTCTGCCGATCGCAATATAGTGCGCGATGCAGAAGTGTTAGGCAGGATAAAGTGCAGGAATTATAGGTTAGTGAGGGATAGAATTCACCTAAATTTGAAGGGAGAAAGAGTAAGATTGGTCCCGCAGAAACAGGCCAACGCAGACGCATTAATGGTAAAAGCAGACCAAGTCAGGTTGGCACTTGCAAACAAATATGCAGCCTTAGAGCAGAGAGATGAATATGATATAGAGGTGTATAATGAAACCTTAACTAGGCTGGCTTCAGAAGCAGCAACTGAAGTGCGAGGTAAGGCGCCAATGCAACCAGTAGGTAAGCTCTCCCAAGTAATGAAGGACCTAATAAAGACACGACAATGAATAAAAGTGTCGAACTCATGAGATGAGATAAAATTCGCGGAACTGTCAAAACTGATCAACAAAGAGAAAATGAGGGAGATCTGAAATATTAACGTGAGAAGGACTTGGGAAGCAGTAAAAAATGCACGCAGCATGAAATTAGTGAGAAAGAAACTTGGACAGGCCAAGCGAAGATGTACGCACTGATAGATAAGCAGGGTAATATCATCAGCAAATTTGAAGATGTAGTAAAAGCTACGAAAGAATTCTATGCCCAAAGTAGCTACGATACCTCCATTTGAAGTAGTAATGAGCAGGTTACAGAGACTCCTTCTATATCTACCGATGAAGTTACAAGGGCCTTACCAGACATGAAACTAGGAAAAGCGACAGGAGAAGATGGAATACCAGTCGATTTAATCAAAGATGCAGGAGACATATTACTCGAAAAACTTGCGGCTCTTTATACGAACTGTCTATCGACTTTAGAGTCCCAGAGAACTGCAAGAATGCAAACATTATACTAATCCACAAAAACGCAGACATTAAAGAACTGACAAATTATAGGTACTGTTGTGGCTAGGGTGGTGTTCAGGCCATGGAATCCACCAAGTCCATGCACTACGACGTCAAGTTGTAGAAAATGAAGGAAAAAAAGGGTTTATTTAGATTAGTTGCGTGGCTGCAGTGCGGAAGCCCACTCCATGCAGGAGGAAGTTAACGTCTCAGTTGACATCAGGACCCTCTGTCTCACTTTCGAAAAGTCTCTGTTTTTACCAGTCGCCTTCCCTAGGCGAGTCGACAAGGGAATCTGAACACTGTCCAGCTGTAAATCACCATCATTGACTCCATCTGGATACCACGTCCACGATACCCATAACCCGCACTAACTCCGCCTCGAAGAAACTGGTTTAGAATTTGTGGCAAAAAAAAAATCATCTGGCGAGGCCTGGTTGGTTCGTGGTGGCCCACCCCGTTCTTTGCACAGTCTACCAAGTGAAGGTCGCGCTGAGGGCCTTTCGTGTAATTCTGCATCAGCCAGTTTGCACGCTGTCGCGACGACTGGATCAGCGCCGAGGAATTGGTTTTGATTTGACTCGTCTAATTTACTGCGCTTATCCATTCGTTGTCGTGGTTCCCTCCCATTCATCATTTTCTCCGCTTTCCAGGTAATGGTGCGGTGAGCGCTTTTAGCTGTTGTCCACACCGCCCTGACGTCTGCTAAGGAGGTGCGGTAGTTCGACACGAGGCCAACGTCAACTTAACACTCTTCGTAGTGTTCAGACGTAAAAAACACCTCCGCCGACAAGATATCCAACCTGAGGGTGACCATATGTCAGGTCGCCCGAAGCGTGCATATTCGGATACGGCCACGGGGATCGTTCCAGTTACGATGGCTGATGCCACACAAAAGTTCGGGTGCCCAGCCCTCGCTTCGTTGTGTCTACCTCTCTGGGAGTACACAAGCAAACGCACACACACACTCGTCGACGTGCTCGAGTGACACGCCTATCGGGCGCTATGATCCTGGTATCGATTTAGAATGTTTTATCCCCTCTCGGTCTTCCTCATTTCTAGTCGTCAGCTCTCTACAAGGCAGAAATAGGTTGCCTAGCTTACCAGCATCACTAGCGATATATACAAAACACGTTTCAAGAAAAAAAAGAAGCTCTGAGCTTGTGGCTCCGGCCCCAGCTCGCCTACATTCTAATTCCGACCAAATGCGACCATGCAATTCGTCTCCTGTTTCTTTCGGACCTTTGTTTAAGCCATGCAGGAGGGCCATGGTTTATTTCGAATGTGAAATTAGCGCCTTCAATATCATATCCTGTCTTTTGAATTGCTCTTACCATGCAAAAACACTTTCACCGAGGCGCTAAAAGCCTCCTCTCGTGGTGAATTTCAGTATCTTCACAACACGTGTGTTAACCTGAAGTAGAGTATTTTTATTGTTTCCTTTCTTGACTTCCCTACTTCCTGATATGTTTAACTGATGTCTTCATAGCTTGTCATGTTCTTATGGTGCGCTTTTTTGCTATCACCTATATACACATATATATAAGTTCTTCGTGTCAATAAAAATTTAGTTGAGAGTTAGAGCGCGTCCTGTCTGCTTCTAGTCTGTGTCCGTGTCACTTCGCGCTACAATCCAAGAACATATGTGAACAAAACATGGCTAGTATTAGCTAGTGAGCACTGCACAAACGTTGAACCTGCAAACTGGTAATACTAAAGACATATACCGTATTTACTCGCATAACAATCGCACCCCTAAATTTTGTTGTCAAAATTTGAGTTTTTTTTTATTTCCCGTGTAACGATTGCACTCAGAACTTGCCGCAGCGATATATCATGTGCCAAGCCTAGCTAATAATGATCGCGTTTACCATCTATCGACTGCTATGCGAACTACTCTCCAAGACAAACCAAGCGGTCTGGACGCACCAAACATTCTTAAGCAGATGCCCCATTTCATTCCCTTCATCACTTTCCAGACTTATATGACACAAAAAAGCCACAACCAAACTTGCCTTTATTATATGTAGGCTTTATAATGGTAGTGGTCTACAAAAACAACAGAAAATGCGCCTTTCGATTCTTCTCGTCTGCACTCGTGGGCCAGCAACAAATCGCGAGCGGCAACTATAGCAGCCAGGTTTACACTAATACGTCAGAAGTGTATCCGGTTCATACGCCGACGTTTGTAACACAGCTAAGATATTCGCCCACACTTAGCAGAAACGTGCCATATTAGGATAGTGGTGAAGACAAATGCTGCAGTTTCCGCAGCATGCCCGCCATGTGTTCCTATGTCGCTGGCAGCTAAGCGCGCCCATCTGTTTCGGTCCCCTCAAAATGAACATGCCTACGTTATTGCCGCAAACTTGCCAATATTATTAATTACTGATGCGGAAGAAACTGTTTGAATGCACGTAATGTACTCACGAGAAGAAAAAAAATGCGTTCGTCGCGTTCGGCTTGCTCTGCCGGCCGCCATTTTTATTGTGCCCCGCACTACATACAGCGGCAGCCGTCTATTTGTTGTCCTGTTGTCATTCCGTAGCAAATGCCAGATAATTTTTTTTTATTTTTGCGGGAACTTTCACCCGCGTAATGATCGCAGCCCTGAATTTGAGTCAATTTTTTTTTGCAAGAAAGTGCGATCATTATGTGAGTAAACAGGGCACTTCGCTCCGCTGAACTGCAAAATATTGCAAATATCGCAAAGACAGCATAAAATCTGGGCAGGACAGAGCACTGACTGTTATAGTTGCAATATGCACACCAAATCTAGACATAAAAAGTCAAAACTAAACTGCCGGAAACGGTCATGTCTCTCCAAGAGACCACTGAGGAACAAAACGTATACTTTTATAATTCCATCTCATTGATTACTGACCTTATTAAACTGCAGACATATGACCCCTTGTGTGTCACAAATCCCCTGCTCTCATTACCTATGCAGGATTACCAGCCTTGGTGAAATAATGACTTGCACTAATGTTTTGAAGAAACACCGGTAAAAATGCTGCTTGTTCTCAACTTTCTGCTGTGACAGCACACTTGTGTGCAGTTGTGAACGCAGTTGCCTATAGGGCTCAAACAATATGTTTTGGCTGCACAGGTACCGTCTACCAAACACCTGGCTCAAGATAGCTTGCATCTCGGAGTGTGCAGCCAGACTGGTGGCACAGCATTCTTTTTTCACCTGGTCAGTTGATAAAGCCTCAGCAGCTGCAATCACCTGCGACTGCTCGTAAAGGTGCCATAAGGTCAGGCAGCAAACAGATACCACGTAGCAAAACCTTCAGAGTACATTGTGTGAGTCGAGGTGTGTAATTTGTGCTTTAGTTCAGCAGCATTGCCACTCACCACTATTCATTGCAGCTCCTAAATTTCAACCACATCAACAAAATAAATTAGGCCACTTCCTTCGGTATGGTGGCAGATGCTCAGCTGCAGGCTTTCTAGAACCATGCATAATCTTCAGACAGTACCACTACAGCCCGTAGCACATCTTTCAAGCACTCCAGACAACTACACCGATTACATTGTACACAGAGAATCTGGTGTTCATTTACCTATAGAGGCAAGGTAGCCCCTAGAACATGTTTTGTGACAGGCATGCTGGACACTTTGTCCCCTGAAATGCAAGTGCCGTTTGGTACTTCAGTGCCTGTTGTGTCCTTTACATCTAAATGAATATTGAATACATGGTAATAACATGAAGACGACTAAAGAAAGCCATCAGCCATCAACTGTGTGGTAAATCTGGGTGCAAGCTATTCTCTTATCAAATATACCTGTAGGCATTGCGACCAATGTGCTGCCAAGAAGTATCAGGCATTAGTCATTGCACAGCTGAAAGGACATGACAATCCTAGGATGACTATTTTCTCGAGGCTTCTTCCCCCTTTTCCATCTTTTGAAACGTGTATACTCTAGTCATGAAAAGAAAAATGCTACAACTGGCGTGTGGTAAGTTTTGCGTCTTATTTCCTAGCAGCTCATTGAAACAAGCCACGACGAAGAAGTCAAATGCTGTTACCTCATCAGAGATTCAAATTTCTTAAACACTAACAAAACGAGATAGGCATTAGAGTGAGCATCACTTACATACATTACACTGGTTTAAAGTTATTGCACCACTTTGTGTCAGGTAAAAATGTTAGAAACATCAAAAATGTTCAGATTCTACGGTCAACCGTGAATGTAAATAAAAACATCATTAAGCTTTCCTAAAGGGGTTCATAAGCTTCACGACTGGCAGTCTTGGTGATGGACACGCTGATAGATGACCAGCCATTCCACTCAGACGAGAATGTTGAGGGCTTCGCATGGACGTCTGCGAGACACTGAAGAGTGGTTCTTGGTCCACATGAAGGAGGTTGCTTGCATACACGTCTGGGCTACCATACTGAATGCATGGTGCTACCGGAACTTTTTCTCCCTGCATTGTTGTAAAGAAAGCATGGTTAAATTTAGACGATATTTAATGCGCAAAAAAAGAGGTGAGGCGTGCATACAGGACACAAGAGTAGAGAAGTGGATAATACGAACGCGAAGAACACAAAAAATTTCATGAAATTGTTTTATAACATAAAATTTTTGTACTATGTGTCATTCATTATGAGGGTTCATAACCGCAACATATTGCATATATAAGCAGGTAGAATTATCAGCTTGGTCAGTTTGTACAAGCTCGTTTGAGGCAAGAAATCGAGTTTCACAAAGACAACCTCAACATTCTTGATTGAAAGAGGAACGCTTCAGATGACATGCATTCCTTTTAGTGGGAATATCACAGTTCAAGAAAAACAAATTAACACTGGGGCACCGATCCTGAGAAAACAATAAGCACCTGCAACTGCAAAAAGCTAATTCATTCATAGGTTTTAATAGCACAAGGGCATGTTTGGCCAAAAAGTGCCAAGTCTATACCGCAAAAGATAAACTTAGCGCATCTTTACAAAGCAAATATATAAAGATGACTAATGCCTCTCTGCACTACAGTTGCTCTGCTCTAGCATGAAGTCATTTTGGTGAATGCACACGTACATACACACGCTACACCCAAGTGTAACAGCTGCAGAATTGAAATTGGGCAGCAATGAAGTCGCAACCTTTAACCCTTGATCCCGAGCTGTACTAGTGACTGGAGCTAGTGCCAATACCGCCAATGACGAGTCGCACTCTTTTTGCCCAATGTTATGCTGCTCTTATTGTCAAAGAAGGGTTATAGTCGGCATTAAGGGAAAGCTGCCCTCAAGGGGAGCTTTTATTTTTGTGTTATTTCTAACCAGAGACCAATGAAGTAATATATATTTAGAATGAGAATGACACCGAAACAATGAGTAAATAAAGAAGTTGGAAAATTTGGTACATTTTCCCGGAATTAACTTGGGGGTTAACGGGTTAAGCGGCAATCCAGAAACTAGAACAAGTTTTGACATGTTTGCTACCAGTGAATGCTAGAAAAGATGTTGGCATTCTGTAGTTTTGTCCAACAATTCAAAAGGGATTCTTAACAACTAAAGAAATAAACGGAAAGGTATCATGAAGTATATTTCGGGAATATAGTGCAGAATCACTCAACATCTTTTACTATATAATCTCCACTCGATTAACCTGCACTTTCTGAACAAGTGCAGGGGGTGCTCCTCCGGCCCGTACCATGGGGGTTGGTACACGGCCGCAGTCGTCCACCAAAACACAGCAGTAAATGGACTCACTTTCCGTGCACACATTACATACGCGGAGGTGGTTGCCATCGCGCTAGCCGCCGCAGATCAACACTCAAGGGTCATCATCACCGACTCGAGGGGTGCTTGCCGCAATATTGAGCAGGGGCACATACCGTACCTTGCCTACAAAATTTTGCAAAACAACGACTATCTCGGTGCCACCTCGCACCGTACGATTATCTGGACTCCCGCTCACATGGGCCTCGAAGGAAACGAGACGGCCGATGCCGTCGCCCGCGCGCTCACTTTCCGGGCATCACCTTCGTCCCCCACCGATCCGGACCCCGAACCCAATCCCGCCTATACTTTCAAAGAGATCGTTCAGCTTTACCAATCTGGCCATGCCATCTATCCCAAGCCCTGTAAGGGCCTCACAAAGGCGGAGGAGCGCATTCTCCTTCGCCTTTATACCAAAACTCTGCTGTGCCCGGCAGCCTTAAAATACTTTGACCCCGCTTGCACGGGGGAGTGCCCGCACTGTGGGGAAATGTCCTCAGACATTTTCCACATGGTATGGGCATGTCAAAAACCCCCAAATCTAACCCCCCTACCCAACCCTTCCCGGGAGGACTGGGAGGTAGCCCTGCTCGGCTGCTCTGACCTGACGGCACAACGGGCCTTGGTCGAGCGGGCCCGGGCGGCGGCCGACGCCAATGGGCTCATGTAAGGGGGAGCCCACCTAGTGCTGATGCAAAACCTATCTAAATAAATGTTTTTCAGACAGACAGACAGGGGATGCTGCATTGCACTACTCGTTCCACCAGCTCAACATGGCAGCAACTGCACGTTGTGATTTATTTTACTTAGTGCAGGCTTTATACAGGGCGAGTTTACAGCATTCCCTGCATTTGGCCGAAAGGTAGTGCATGTTTACGCAGCAGGTGTGGTGCCACTTCTGCACGAGCGAGGTGCAGAAATTATAGAGTTTCATGCAATAATTACTAGAGGGACCTCTGGCGCTAGTGTCTACAGGAGATGAAACAAGAACGGTTGTACCAGCATGGGAATTATGGGAAGTACATGGATTTGCCTAAAGTTCGTCTGTTTGGCTTAAAATGGCTTTATGACTTTGTGAACTAGCCATTTTCAACAATAGACTGTGTATTAAATAAATAGACATCATTAAAATCGTCCGACGACAGGATTTGAACACAGAAACAATATAACAGAAGTCTGATATTGAAACCACTAGGCCACGGAGGCATGTAACGACAAGCGAGTGCAACGCCATGATGAATTTATCACAGGCATACCAGTGCCTTGAGACGCTTGGCGCGTTTCAATTTGGTCACCTGGACAAGCTCAATCGTTGCAATTATAGCAATTGTGCGTGTTGGCGGCGTCTTCTGCACTCCGAAGAGTATAGACTTCGCTGAAATTTACGACAAAAATATTTATATAGCGTATAATATACAAAGCCACAAGAATGTCTGAATTCACAGGCACACAGATCAGAGAAATCCATGTGCTTCCCATCATTCCCATGGTGGTACAACGACTGCAGCGCCAGAGTTCCCTCTAGTAATTATTGTAAAAAACTCCATGGTAGAAATAACCGAAGCACCTGGCATTTTGTTCTGAAGTAATAAACGAACTTTTGTGGTCCCATAAATTGTACTGGTCATTAATTCCAAGTTTTAGTGCAGTCACATGTCTAGTAGGCAATTGTCGTATTTTGCATAAACATTGTAAAGCCTTCTGTGATGAAAGTTCACTCTGGTAAAATGGTTATGATCGAGTAGCATAGACTACTGAAGCAATCTCAGCAATCTGTGAAAGGCTAGCGAAGTAATTTTCTTATTAGCAGCCTTTAAACAGCATTCGAGCATATGACACATGCACCTCAGATATGCAGATATGCACCTCAGATATGCAGACTAAGCAAGAAGCGATGCTTCACGTTCCACGAGGCCACTTCAATCAACACAGTATTGGTGCTCTCTAAAAACAATGCCAATGCAGATGATCAAAATAGTTTTCAGGGGCAACAGTTATGCCTGAAATCCTGTTTGATTAGTTTTTTTAAACTGATGATCAGACCATGGTAGAAATGTTTCTTATAATCCTCCTATTTATTAGACTAGTCATATCTCTGTACACAAAGGCTACTAATTAGGTCCTATGCTATATCATCATCTTAACAAAAACTTCACTTAGTAATACACATGCTGTGATATGATTTCATTTAGACCACATTGAGATGATGTACAAGGTGAATCTATAATTTTTAAAATGAAGCTCCTGTTCTCCCAAACGAGAAGAAAGAGAACTGAGGGTCAAAATTTTCTTCAATCACAGCTGGAACATGCCAGGGAGGGCACGTGGAAACTTATTTGTAATTTTCCATTTAAATGTAGAAATGATAAAGGCAAATGGGAATGTTCAAAAAAGACACCAGCCATGGGTGAAGAAAGAACCTACAACCTTTGCATTAGAAATGCGATGCACTAACCACTATGCTACTAAGGCAGCATTCAACCGTCCACAATGGCCCCTCAGCTTGTCGATGCTCCAACGCCGCCGTAGTACCACATGGTTAGTATATCACATGCGTAATGTGAACGTTATGGGTTCGTTCCCCACAAACAGGTGGATGTCTGTTCATCCAATTTTATTTCCCTTGAATTTTTATTTTTCTATTCTTCATAAACAAAACTTAAAACATGTTCCTGTATGATTTCCTTGGCCTCATTATCTGCTGGCTACTTCCAGTTCTGTTACTTCCAACACTTATACATATTCTCATCTGGTAAGTAAACAGCTTTTGCGTGTAGATGGAATGCAATATAAAACAATATTGCAGGGCTGTGTTGCGTAGAAAGCCTTACATTGCCCAGGCAAGCTGTATTATTGTAAATCTGAAAAAAAAAAATTCCCGCTGTAGACAGCAATGCTGTGTATTGCTGTGTGCAACAGGGTTGAAAGAAAACAACTTGTTCAGAAAAAAAGCCACCAAGCAACGAGGAAATATGAAAACTTGATGAAAATTTTTGCAGTTGTATGTTAAAAATTTAGCACAGCAACAAATGAAGACATAATGAAGGAAGCGCGAGGATGGTTTATTTTGGAAACCCGAGGCACTATACTTGAAAGATGCATGTGAGCTTACACGTGGATAAATATTGTTTATGTAGCAGCTAAACAGCGAACAGGCCTAAAACACATTGATACAAGGTGTCGAGCATGCAAATCTCATCGTGCCTTTAAGTCACAGAAACATGGCTTTCTCATGATTCGCTACAAATGGCTGACTCACACAACTTAGCCGCTTCTATATATGTCTTGTAAGTATCAGGTGGTCTGTGTGACTTGTCCAAGCTTTAAATATGTACATGTGCCACGTAGCTGGACCGAACCAAGGTAATGTCGTTTACCATCGTTTTGAGCAAGTGAAACTAATTTTCGCATTTTTCCTAATTAGGTAATTAGTTATTAACTATTGTTTACCAGCCTAAATATTATATTCGAAGTAAAAGTGTCAGTGCGTAAATTGTAGAGCATCGTGGAATATTCCCAATCCAGCTTTCTACTGCTCAATTGGTACAATAAAATGTTTTTCAAGCCTGAAACAAGCCTGTTAATACATGCATGTGCTGTGCAACTAACCACTCGTGCACCTGAACACCATTTGGCTGCTTCTTTTATGATAGAAAAAAAAACTATTTGAGAAGAAAACTTTAAAAATTGAATAATTATTCTTGACTATGATATAGGCAAAATACATGAAATAGTGTGACTGCCACCTCCATTTTCGGTGACATGAATTGATTCCCTTTTCATGTCCAAATCCAGCTTTATATTGTGCGTGTTTTGAGCTGGTTCTGTAATTTAGGCTGGTTTTGACTAATGCAAGCTTCGCACCCTAATAATGGAGTTTACAGCCTAAAAAGAAATTGGTGCATAAACGGTCGCTGTCAGTACTCCATACTCCTTTAACTTAGTTCAAAGTGCTGTGAGCCAAGAAGTTGGTAGTTCTAAGCAGTATTTCTCATTCTGACCTGGTGTTATAGCCCAGTTACTATGACGCCATGCTGCTCAGTCATGCTGGTCACAGCTTCAATCTAGCCCATGGCAGCTGCCCTCCAATGGCGGTAAAATGTAATAACACTTATGGCACTTACATTCAGGTGTACATTAAAGCCCAAGTTCACAAAACTTCAGGCTGTGACTTTGGAATCTAAAAGCCCTTAATTTAATTTTAAAATCTAAAGGTGGTTTATTAGGAGCAGGACATCATCTTTAGCTTTTACGGCACTGCCATGGCACCAAGAAGCTCCGAGTAAATAAAAACAATTTCTTAGATGATCTCCATCGCCTGCGAACATTTACAAACACTTCTCTGCATGCACCTCTGTTGTTATATTGAGTTCCGTATGCCAGGGCGGGTTAGGATGGTATAACAACTTTCAAACCTTTTTTTAACGCTTTAAAGTTGTTGGTTATTTTGCTTCTCTGTGTGTTCCGAATGCACATTTTTAGAGCATCGATTTCTTCAGAAAGTGCACTCTTTATTTATTTGTGCATGCAAAAAGGGTTCAGAAGAACTGCTTTCTGAAGATCTGTATAACTAGTAAAAACAATTCTATGTAGGCTGCACAAAGAGAAAGGATTCTTTTGTAAATATGTTATTTAGTTCTTAAAGAAAGGCAGCTGTCAGTATTCTCTTTTAAAGTGAAAATTGCCCCTACCTGGCTCTACTTCAGTTTCCGATGTTGTTGGTCCATTCGGGGGCACTAAACTGACTGGCTGCACTTTGGCCATGTCCTGTGTGCTATCACCAGGCCCAAGGTCGATTGACATCCTCACCAAAGGTCGAGTCCGAACTCTATAAAAGAAACATCTCATCATTTTGCTGTCAGTTTTGTAATCTTGTGTGTTTCACACACGGCTGTCAGTAAAATATTCCGTCACTTGAGTACGGAAAAAAATTCAAGCATTTTCTGGCAGCCAAGCTCAATACACAATAAATGGAGAACATTAAAGAGCAAATACAGTTGTCACATTACATTGATCAAGTACAGCAGAAATGGAAATAAATCAGTAATACTGTGCCTGTTGGCTTTGAATGCAAGAAAAGTAAAAACAGGAACTTGCAGCCATGCCACTTTGAATTTCTCGCGTTTGCTCCACCTCACAAGTTTGGCATCCTCCGGTACTCGGGGATAGTAATCGCTTAAAATTAAGAAGAAAAAGAAGAAGAAGTTTATTTTTTTTTACCACATAAGTACACTGATATAGATAGATGAACTGATAGATGAACGAGCGTTGGCATAAATTAACAGGATATTCACCCGGGCAATATTTGCACATAAAACAACTCAAGTAGCGAAGCTACTGTCAAATACCCGATGACGCATCTGCGGCCGATGCGGTTTGGGCGAACAATTAATAAGAATGCGAGTTTCAATTGTTTCACGCCTACTAAGCTAAGATAGGATTTGGGTTTCCTACTAAACTATACTGGATATTTGCGGTCCAAATAAAACGCTGGAAATTTTGTTGCGTCACATTGCATACGTATGAAAGTGAGAAAATTGCTTTTATTGTATTCTGCCCAGGTGGCATGTAGCAGCTACCACTCTCATGCAACAAAAGTATGAAAGTGGTACTCGTGGCACGGAAAACAAACACATGCAGCGCCAATGTTAGGCCTCTTGGAGTTAGAACTAACCCCGATCAAGATAGTTTTCTAGCCTTCATAACGCCATGAACACGACCAAACATCGAGCGAAACAACTGTCTGCTCTCGAAAATTATTACCGCTTCCATTTACATACCTATCGCTGCCACAAGCAAAACTCAATGGGCTAGCTGTCCACAAGCCGCAGGTTAGACTGACAGCAACATATTACGGTAACGTAAAACAATTTCCACGCTGACTTAGCAGCCGCGCTGTGCGCTAAGTGCCGCAGTTCTCGTTTGCCACTCGAAATTCACACCATGATGACGGGCACTTCATCTTTCACATGAAATATTGCAGGCTTTGCTCCGAAGCTCAATAGGAGGGCGAAATGCATTTGCACGTACCTGAAATCTGCATGCCGGAAACACGTCGACGTTTACGAACCCCGTACGGCCGCTTCACTTGGAAGGGAGGCACTTCTATCAAACATTTCACATGCGACATGTCTAACACCGATTATGCGAACACGTGAAAATCACGCAGACCGCATTGCGATGCCGTGCAGCCATGCATCCACCGATGAGCTGCGTGCGCGGACTTACAGAGGACAAAACCATACAAAACGTTAGGTGCGTGAAGATGGCGGCTCTCGTTGCGGAGACAAAGCAGCGGTGGGGCTCTATTCCGGACACGCATGGCGGCTGCACAGCCGCCATTATCCGCCATGTTTACTCTCTTACTGGCTGTGGCGAGCTCACGTGCCTTGAAATTTTTGCCGGGAAACGGAAGTTTTGCGAAATGTCATTTTGCGTTTTCATCAACATGACGAAACGTGACGTGGAGCTGCAAATTTTATGGACTAATACATTTTTTTGGTCCTTGGCAGATATATTGTGATGTTAGTGCTTCAAAAATAATGTGAGTGGTAGCGTGCAGAAGCCAGTGCAATGCATCTGCAATTGCGCGAATATGTGGTGGCGATTCAAGATATCCGCCATACCAGCTTGCTGATTGGCTGAAGGAATATCTCGTGAGGAGCGTCACAGGAAGGGCTGTTTCGTAATCGTCATATTGACGATGCGTGACGTTGCACTGGGCCGCCATTGCTGAGATTTTCCGCCATAATGTTTGCTGCGACGAGCCGCGCGAATTATGCTAATGAGCAGCCATATGCAATGGCAGCCGAGAGGAATGCATATCGCCACATTTTCCCCGTCGTTTGGCGCCACGAAAATCTTTTGTTCATAACGTGTGCTCATAGTATTTGCGTCGCTCTCGGGTGGTGTTGGCATTTGTGTTTGGGGCCATCGTTGTTTAAAAGAACGCGTTTATACGAAATAATATTGGTTGATTATAGCAAACTTTCAGCAATGTTGTCCACTTTTCACTGCTGCATTTGTATTGTAATCGAGATTAATGCCTTTTCGCACAATGAGACGTTATGACAACCGCCTCTTTCTAATTTATAAAAAGAAATGTACGCAAGGCGGCGCCTTGAAGTTTCCTCCCATGGTGCGAGAAACCAGCGAAATGAACAAGAGACGGCAGCACCGGCGCTTGCGTCGCTCTAGTGGATATCTCTGGCGCGCGCAACGCTATCGGTGATATTCGGCCGTTTCTCAGCCAGCCGAGTCGGGCTGAGTCACTTGCGTTTCACGAAATAGCGATAACGTGGCCTAGAACGTGCGCGCATCACCACTCGTAGGTCGCGTATGTTGTCTCAAGCAAGAAAACAAGCGCGTTGGCGCCAACATGCGATGACTCATTGCAATTTCCGGGGACACGCATCCTAGCTATTGATGCAGACGACGGCTTGTACGGAGCAGACGACGGAAGCGCGAGGCGTTTTCGACGGAACAATCATACCCTTTGAGATAGCTGCTTTATTTTTACTGCGGAGGAAAACTGTTTTGCTTTACCGATAACGCTACATTCAGTGCCTTCATTTCACTTTCTTAGGCGAAACGTCAAGTTGGCGTCACGTTACGTAAGCAAAACTGGGCCACCAGCGCCATTTTGTTTGCGTCGCGCCTACGTCACTCATCGAAGAAAATGGCGGAATGTCCAGAATAGCGCCCACGGGCGCTATTCTGGACATTCCACCATTTTTAATGCCTGCCGTAAGCTCTCCAACAATTTCTTTATTTTTGTTAATTTCCTTGACCAGAGGCCCCTGCGAGTAATTAACGTCAATAAACGTATTTCTGCGCAGGTTCTAGAGGCTGACTGCCGACCATGATATTTCGTTCTCTCGTCAGGCTGTGGAACACTACTTTTCTCTTCTACATAATAACTTTTAATCAGACTTTTACACTTTCTGCGCTAAGGTCATCAAACGTTTGTTGCAAATAGTCTGCAGCGTTGCTAAGTATGCCAATGTCACCCACAAACCGTAAGTTGGGGAGGTATTTACCGTTAGCCCTCACTCCTAACCATTCCCAGTCTAACTGGTTGCCCACCTTTAGGTATTCAGTGAAATCATTGTAAATATTTTGCCATTGATCATGCGAAGCCTTTTGCAGATATCTGGCTATGCAAAGTCGGCGCGTTAGTGTCATCAGTTCGATATCAACATTCGTGGGAAACTTCATTTTCGACCGCTGTTCGGATTCAGTGCGCTGCTACCTAGATGCCCCGATCTAATCATTCCAGCGACCTGATTGAAACGCAGATAGCGCGCGTTTCATGTATAGCAAATACCCACGCGTTAACTGCAAACGTTCTTTATCATATACTGTAAGCTTGTTCATTTACTCCCTTATAATTCGGGTGTATAGTAGAAAGATTGGGGTGTTCCAAGGTTGTTTTCTTATTGAACACTCTTTTCCGTTAAAACATCGTGCTTCAAGGGTGTTTACAAGGGTGGAACGATGAGTACACCCGCATTACACCCACAGGGGTGTGAAAATTTTAAGAGTGTACGTCACGTCAGCCGTTTGAGTTTTCTTTGCATAACCGCGACTGCGAGAGCGATCGTAAATCTTTCAAATAACTAAACATTTGTTGGCATTCGTACCGCGATCGGAGCAATTGCTGCATGTGATGATTGGCCCGCCGCGCTGTTGAATTTTTCCACGTGTCCCTGTCAAAGAATACCGGGCACGTTCGTTTCTGATGATAACGAAACTGTTGGGCGACTTGTGAGGTGTTGCTTTTTTACAAGGTTTTGGGTGCATGGTAGTTTGAGTGTGAGTCGAGCTTTCGTCTCAACTGCTTGTTACAATCGAAACGTTTAACCTACTTTAATTAGACTATTGCTCGGTTGCGCTATGTCATATTTTTATTACTGGGGAACATTTGTGGCCGCTAACTGTTAGTTAACTTTCACACGCAACTTCCCAAGATAAGCGCGTCGCTTAAGCTTCGTCTGCGGTTTGAATTTTCTTTGCATAACCGCGGTTACGAGATCGATCGTAAAGCTTTGAAATAACTAGACATTTGTGGGCATTCGTATCGCAATCGCAGCAGTTCCTGTGCGTGATGGTTGGCTGGCTGCGCTGTTGAATTTTCTCACGTGTATCTGTCAAATATTGCCGAACATGTTCGTTTCGTGGAATAACAAAACTCTCTGGCGACTTTTGAACTGCTGCTGATTGACACGCTGTCGGGTGCATGCTAGTATGACTGCGAGGTCTATATTACGTCTCAACTGCTTGGTACGATCGAAGCGTTTACGCTACTTTAATTAGACCTTTGCTCGGTTGCACTTTGTCATATTTTTAATAATGGGTACACTTGTGTGCACTGACTGTTACTTAATTTTCAGACGCAACTTCCCTAGATAAGCACGTTGCTTGAGCTTCGTCTGCGGTTTGAGTTTTCTTTGCATAACCGCGACTGCGAGATCGATTGTAAAACTTTGAAATAACTAGACATTTGTGTGTATTCGTATCGCGATCGCAGCACTTGCTGCATATGATGGTTGGCCTGCTGTGCTGCTAAATTTTCCCACGGGTTACTGCCAAATATTGCCGTACATGCTCGTTTTTTGGAATAACAAAAGTGTGGCGACTTGTGAACTGCTGCTGATTGACGCGTTGTCGGGTGAATGCTAGTATGACTGTGACGTCTAGCTTGCGTCTCAACTGCTTGGTGCGATCGAAGCGTTTACGGTACTTCATTTAGGCTATTGCGCGTCCACAGTAATACTTATTTTTAATAATGTGGAACATTTGTCTTGCTGACTGTGAAGTTTGACACGGAACTTCGCTAGTTAACTGTGTTGCTTGAGCTTCGTCTGCTGTTTGAGTTTCCTTTGCACAACCGTGACTGCAAGAGCTATCATAAAACTTTGAAATAACTAAACCTTTGGGGGCATTCGTATCTCGATCGCAGCACTTCGTGCACATGATGGTTGGCCAGCCGCGCTGCTAAATTTTCCCACACGTTTCTTTCAAAGAATGGCATACACGTTCGTTTTTGGAATAACGAGACAGTTGGGTGACTTGTGAACTGTTGCTTATTGACACGTTTTCGGGTGCATGCTTGCTTGATTGTGAGGTCGAGCTTACGTCTTAACTGCTTGGTACGATCGAAGTGTTTACGCTACCTTAGTTAGATTATTGCTCGTTGCAGCATGTCATAATTTATTATAGGGGAACGTTTGTCTTTGCTGGCTGTTAGTTAAATTTGACACGCAACTTCACTAATCAAGCCTGTCACTTAAGCTCCGTCTGCTGTTTGAGTTTCCTGTGCATAACCGCGTGTTTGGGAAAGCAATTGTGTGACGACGTATTGTTGGTGCAACAAAAAATTTGTAGGTATTTTTATCACGATCTCTAGATATACAGAGATCGTTATACAAATACCTACAAATGTTTTGTTATACCTACAGAGGTTCTACAGTTGCCTTACTTCTACACACGAAAAGCAGGAAGATACCTATAAAGAAAGGGGTCCGACAGTGAGACAGAATCTCTCTAATGCTATGTGGTGCGGGCTTGGAAGAAGTATTGAAGTTATAAACTGGGAAGGCTTATGATGAAGGATCGATGGCGAATATCTCAGCAACTTTCGGTTTGCTGATGACCTTGTTCTATTCTGCAACAATGCAGACGATATGCAACAAATGATTGAGGATCTTAACAGAGAGAGCGTAAGGGTGGGGTAGAAGATTGATATGCAGAAGACAAAGATAATGATGAATAGCCGGGCAAAGGAACAGGAGTTCAACATCACCAGTCAGCCTCTAAAATCTGTGAAGGAGCACGTTTACCTACGTCAATTAATCACAGGGAACCCTGATCATGAGACGGACATATATAGATGAATAAGAATGGGTTAAATCGCATACGGCAGACATTTTCATCTGTTGACTGGATGCTTGCCATTATCATTGAAGATGAAGGTGTAAAATCCGTGAATTTTACCATTGCTGGCATATGGGGCAGAGACTTGGAGACTCATAAAGAAGGTTGAGAACGAGTAAACTACCGCGCAATGAGCGATGGAACGAAGATTGCAAGGCATAACGTTAAGAGAAAGAAAGATAGTGGTTTGGATCAGAGGGCAAACGGGTATAGACGGTGTTCTAATTGACATCAAGGGGAAAAAATGGAGCTGGGCAGGTCGTGTTTTGCGCCGGTTCGATAACCGTTGGGACATTAGAGTTACAGAATCGATACCAGGAGAAGGTAAGCGCAGTCGAGGACGGCAGAAGACCAGGTGGAGTGATGAAATTAGGAAATTCGCGGGCGCTAGTTGGAATGAGTTGGCGCAGGACCAGCGTAATTTGTAATTATGCCTTGGTCCTGCAGTGGACATATAACAGGCTGATGATAATAATGGGGATGTATCACTATCCGAGCGCTTTCTGCACGTGGTGGTTGGGCGGCCCAGCTGCCGAATTCTCACGTTATTTTTAGGCCGGTGTATTGCTCTTGCCCAAGAATGCCGTACAGTTGCGTTTCTGGAAATAACGAAACCTTTCGGCTATTATGAAAATACTGCATGTTTACACGTTCTCTGGTGCATGCTAGTATGTAGGTGAGGTCAAGCTGACGTCTCAGCCATCTGTAACCATTGAAACGCTTATGCTTTATGACTACTGCTCCAAATTCGCATGTTGTTGTATTTTTAGTAATGCAGTCTCGGCGATGGCACTCGTACGTCGATAAGGGCGAGACGCGAAAACACCCATGCACTTAGATTTAGGTGCACGTGAAGAACCCCAAATGGTCCAAATTGCTCTGGAGTCCCCCACTATGGCGTGCTTCATAATCAGATCGTGGATTTGGCACGTAAAATCCAATAATTTATTTTTTTAGTAATGGAGAACGTTTGTCTCTTTTGACTGGTAATTCAATTTCTGTCAGGTGATTTACCATGTCGCTTGAGTTTGATCTACCGCTTGAGTTTTTTTTTTGCGTAACCGCTATTGCACTAGCAATCGCGGAAGTTGCGAATGATGGAACTATGTAGTAAGCATTTGAATTTAAGTGGTGCACCTCTCACACAGGGTGGTTGACCAATCATGCTGCTTTAGTGTTCTCGCATTTGCTATCATTTTGTCCAGCGTATGTGTGTGCGACGCGCTGTACAAGATTACGAGGCCGTTGCATCCCGATATTGTCATCGTATTTTTACTGAAGCTACTATGTCAACATTGAACATCATGTGATCATCATCATTGAACATCAACATCATGTGATAGAAACTGTAGAGACACTCCTCACGATATTCCGCTGACGCGGACGTGAGGTGCGGTGAGTTTTGGCTTCGTGGGCGCTGTTCCTCCTCAGCTGTATTGTCGAAGGTAGCGTAAGCTTGGCTCAGGAAATGCATTTTGTCCTGTTATCAGCTCGCTTGACATAGCTATGCTCACGTAGAAACTAGCAGAATTCCATTTATCTTTGTACAGAGTTAAAATGATTACTTCTTTTCTGAGTACTGCTAGCTCAGCGAGCTTGTATTAAGCAACAAGGAAGCAAAGTTGCTGTCTGAAGGTGCAGATTTCCGTTAAAAGTGCAGGTTGTTAACATGCACATGGTGGATATTTCGTACATATTTCTAACACGTCTTTATTACGTACGTTACAGCCATGCTGTGTTCCTGCCATCAGCCATGTGTCACTTTGGGTCTATATCACTCTTCTTTGATGATCAGCACAAAAACAAGCCCACGGAAATCTCCTAACTTTCTTAGTCCCTCTGATCTTAACAGTGAATGTTCGTGGCTGCGACCACTGAAACCGATAATTCAGGATGAGTAGTAAATTCTGTAGCCTACCCGTGATCTGTTCTGTTCTGCATCTGCAACCGTGTATGAAAGGCTGCACCCAGCGTGTGGTACCTTCCTCATGGGCTGATGTACCTCTGAACTCTGAGTTATTTTTGTCTCTGTGACTATTCAAGCAAGTACACAGAAATGCACCACTCAATTTCTTAATACATGGGAACTGCAATGTGGTTGTCTGTGACCGCTGAGCCAGCCTGCAGTGAGCCTTAGTAAAATGTTTAGTCACCAAGATACCTGTGGTCTTTTCAGAAGTATTTGTATCTGCTGCTTTGGAAAAACAGCCACATTCTGCCTCTGGTAACACCCATCGAGGCTGTCTGATACACGTGAATTTTTAGGGTAAACTTGTGTTTGTGTGTGGCTGCTGAAGCAAGGGCACATGAATCATCTGTTAGCGTTTGGTACGGGTGAACTCATATAATGCATTTTGCTGTCTATGACTGCTGAAGCGAGCATCCTGCAACCATTTAGCCAACTGTGTAGTCGCCAAGATACCTGTGACCGCATCAGAAATATTTCGCTGCGACCACGGAAAGGTCGCATCCAGCTTCTGTTTGCTGGCTTAGGCCTTTGAACCTGTGAACATTTACGGCGAATTTGTGTTTGTGACGACTCAAGTACAGCAAGTACCTTGTAACTTCTAGTACCTGTGAAATCAGTTTCGTTTTGTGCCGATGCAAGTGTCTTGTAACTGCTTTTGTATCGGTGAACTCTCCAGTAATGTTCCTGTCTGCAACTGCTTAAGTGATTTTTAGTAACTTTATTAATTCCCAGTTTATCTATAAAATCTTTAGCACTTTTACTGCGTGCTGCCACTGAAGCAGGCCCGCAGAAATTCTGGTGTAGCTTCCTTCATGGCTAAGACACCTGTGAACGTTCCAGCTAATATTGCATTTATGTGCCTGCAACCGTTGAAGTGAGTAAGCCCGCAGTAGCCCTCCTACTAACTTCCTTTGCACGCCCGACCCTTTCAGAGAGCTTTTAAATTTCTCTTACTTGCCGAGGTACACCTGCAAATTATTAGCTCAACTGAAATTGTCTCGTCACCACGCAAAAGTGTCAATGTTTGCTCTGGCAAACTTTACCAAAGCTTGTTAGGGATGCATAGCACATTTGCTCTAAAATGGACGATCATACGGCAGCTGTTTGTGGATATATATGAGCGCTGAACTAGTCTGAAGTAAATTCATTAAGGCCTAATGTAGTTTTGTCGTCCTCAGTATAAGTGGTATTTGTAACCTTCCTAAAATGATTCACTTAGGCATATATGTAAAGAGACGGGTGTCGTCCCCCACTTTAATCTCCTCCGCCCTATCTTCTGCTTCCTCTTCTTATCCCTCTTCCTCCTCTTCTATGACTCTTCTGGAGCATACCACTTCCCTCCTCCTGACTTCATTGTTCGCACCTCCTGGTGTAATATTTGAACACATTGCTGATTGACGCGTACTCCGTTTGCACAGAGTCTCCCAAGTACCACATGGTCTTCAGAATACTACGCTGCGAGGCAGTCTTGATTTCTTGAAAGGGTTCATAAAACTTGTCTTTGGAAGTGCCACTGCCTTTCCGCACTAAAACGGGGTCACCTGGCTGTATGTATTATGTTGATGCTGCGTCTTCTGTCGAAATTTCTCTTCATTCGATATTTATATGCCTCTTGTTTTTTCGTACTTGTCTTGCTTTCAGAAAGCTTGAGGTCAATAAGAAGGTCCAGTTCGCGATCCGCTGGAAGTATGGGCACAGTCCCTGTAGCAGTGAGAAGCGGGCTGCAACCAAGAGCTCTCATACAAGAACGGTTCTCATTTCTCATAGCGGTTTCGAGGCAACACTTCCAACCACCTGCAAAATTCGGGCACATTTTATGTACTGTTTCGTGTCTCGTATAGTACGTTCGGCGGGGCCATTAGCAGCTGGGTGATATGGTGGAGGAAACTTGATTGTCTTTCCTTTACCTCCTGCCCACATCGCAAGCATTTTGCTGCGAAAAGCAGGTTCATTATCACATAAGACTTTTGTATCTCGAAAACACCCAGCCTTAAGAAGAGCGATCACGCTGATGGCGTCTTCGTTTCCTGCCTTGGTCATAACCAACCTTGTACATTCAGCAGTAGCCAGCAAGAAAGCTTGTGTTTTCCTGACGCCTTCCCCTTTCTGATCCCCGCAAAATCCAAGTGAACGACTTCAAACGGTATACTTCAGTGCTCTGTGGTTGTCATATCTGTGGGCTGCCTGAACTTGACTTTATTCGCCTGGCACAGATGGCATCTTCGGATGTAGGTTCTTGTGTCATCCTTCATACCTGGCCACGTAAATATCTTGAGCAGTTTACTGCCCCCAGCAGGGGCGTCTGCGCAAGCAGGCGTTTGGTGTGTTGCGACACCACGTACCCGAGCACACGAGGGCTGGACCCCCCCCCCCCCCCCCGCGTGTAGCCGTGCGCGGCTTAGCCGTGTCCGGGAAAGGGGGATCCTGGGGGTTGAGTCGATGCCGAGTGCTTGGACATTTAAGGCCCCTCGGCGGAGGTAACACACCTCTTTGGCCTCTGCTTCACGCAGACGGCACCCCCGGACTGACCCACCCGGGGAAAATCGGTTGTTGCCTTTTCCTGCTTCTCTCTCTCCATCCAATCTTCGTCTTCCTCTTACTTTTCATCTTTCCTCTCTTCTCCTAGCTTTCCTTTACTTCCAATTTTTCCAGGCAGCAAGGGTTAACCTTGACGTAGTAGTTCTGCGGAAACCCACAAGGTGGAGAGAAGTACTGAATGAAGGGAAAAAGAGACATCCACCCGGTGGTATCAATTGCTACAAAGGAAACCCATATGGGTTCCTCGAAAGAAAAGCCTTATGGTTGAAGAAAAATTCGTCCTGGTCCGGGACTCGAACCCGGGACCACCGCGTTACCGGGGCAGCCGCTCTACCATCTGAGCTAACCAGGCGGCTAGCAGATGGCAGGGCGAAGTCGAATTTGTCGACAACACGAAGCAAAGGCAAGTGTTTGGCGTAGTAGTTCTGCGGAAACCCGCAAGGTGGAGAGAAGTAATGAATGAAGGGAAAAAAAGAGACATCCACCCGGACGTAGCAATTGCTACAAAGGAAACCCATACGGGTTCCTTGAAAGAAGAGCCTCATGGTTGAAGAAAAATTCGTCCTGGTCCGGGGCTCGAACCCTTTGTAGCAATTGCTACGACCGGGTGGATGTCTCTTTTTCTCTTCATTCAAGGGTTACCCTTGTGTGAATAACCAACCTAGGTTATCTCATATTTGGTTATAGTGATAACGTACAGCTGGTGTTTGCAGGACCTGTTTTTACAGTCCCTGTAACGTCCCCTTGTAAGGCTCTGGGTGGCTGGCGTTATTGCCAAAAATACATTATTCTATGGCTAGTTCCTTCTTTCCCCTCCCAGATCGCCCTCAGAAAAGAGGGCGCACCGACGATGGCTTTCAGTTTTTCGGATGACAAAGACACAACTTCCCACGATTTCACGTCATTCATTCGGAAAAGTCAGATAAACAAGTACGCACAATCTCCCCATTTCTAGTTTCGAAGTCTTTAACTGAGGCTCTTGGTCCAAGTTACAAGGCATCAAGGATGGCAAGTGGAGATCTCCTTTTGGAGCTCCGTGATCTGAAACAATACGAAAAGTGACCCAATCTAGTGTCTTTTGGCGACTTTCAAGTGACAGTGACTCCGCACCGCACTATGAACACTACACATGGCGTTGTCTCAGATGATGACCTGCTTCAGCTGACAGAGGCACAGCTCCTAGAGGGCTTCAATGAGCAAAATGTTAATGTGAAAAGAATAACGATGAGGCGTGACGGTAAAGAAATCGCGACCAAACACCTAATTCTCACCTTCAATTCAAGTGTCCTGCCCAAATCAATTGAGGCCGGGTACATAAAGCTCCGTGTCAGGCCTTACGTGCCCAATTCACTCCAATGTTTCAAATGCCAGCGCTTCGGTCACAGTTCGCAGAGCTGTCGGGGCCGCCAAAGATGTGCGAAATGCAATGCCCACGAACACACCACTGAAGCTTGTCGAAACGCTCTCCACTTTGTAAATTGGATGGGGAGCACGCCGCGTACTGGCGGTCGTGCCCATCCTGGAAAAAAGAAAAGGAAATTGTTACAATCAAAGTCAAGGAATACATAAGTTTCAAGGAGGCACGCAGGCAGGTTTCGTACCTGCCCAAGAAAAACTTTGCCGATGTGACGCGTCAGGGGGCGGCGTCACAACGGCCTCCGGTGGCTTTCCGACCCACAAGCAGTGAGTCGGCAGCTACGCCGTCTGCCCCCACGGTGGTTGCAGCTAGCGCTGCTCCGCCAACCGAGCAGAAGGGACCTTCGACCCCGAAGATGGGTGCAGCAGAGGCTGCCCCAACCTCTCCGGCCCCTTCCAGCGCTGGCAACGGCCGGCGCAGCCACATCCCTCAGGGAGCCCTATCGACCTCCGGGCTGGTGGGCGCAGGGGTCTTGCCCTCCGAGTTGGATCCTCCCTGGTAACTTCTCGCTCGCAAGAGCACGTGTCCGGCGCCTCACAAGAGGCAATGTACACTACACCTATCCTCAACACGCAACAAGCGCCAAAGGGGCGGATAGGTTCTTTCGAACGCTCCAAACAGGGCCATATCCCCGTTACAGGGCCTGGAAGGTGCTCTGTAAATTAAGGCATCCCTTCCGATCCGTACGCACCGCACCGATTTACTCGAAATATGGACGCACAAATTATTCAATAGAACGTTAGAGGTCTTCTTAAAAACCTTGAGGACGTACAAGAATTCATCCACAAACACAATCCAAAAGTGCAGTGTTTACAGGAAAAGCACTTAAAATCAAAACATACAAACTTCCTCCGACAGTACACCATTTTGCGCAAGGACCATGCTGAGGCTAACACTCGTCCGGCGGTGTAGCAATCCTTGCAGGCAAGTCCGTAGCTTCTCGCCAGGTAGCCATACAGATGCCCCTCGAGGTAATGTCAATTGGAGGGATTATTTTCAATGGGTTGGTAACCGTCTGTTCCATATATATACCTCCAAGCTATCACCTCCAAAAAACCGATCTCTATAATCTGATAAATCAGCTCCCGGAACCCTACGTACTTGTGGTTGATTTTAAGGCCCACAACACGTTGTGGGGAGACGGGCGTTGCGACGCAAGAGGCCGACTTATTGAAAATTTTATTCTGACCTCTAGTACCTACCTATTTAAAGAGACGCTGAAAGCTTTTTCAGAAAAAATGAGTGAAGAGCAGTACGCCGTGGTTTTCAACCCTCTGAATTCAAATATCGCATCGAAATTGAACGAAAGAAAGCGCAAAGATATTTTATTTCGACGAAACGTGCAGCAGCAGACACGCCCAGCTCGCGCACCTCGTTTCCGCCTGTGATTAGTCGGGCGCCTCGTGACGTCAACAACGGTGTTCGTCTGGATCGACTGCTGCCGCTACACACGAAGCAGGGTGCAAAGTAGTTTGGTGGTGTTTTGCTGAGACGATCATCGAAATTTTCGAGAGCTTGCGTTTCTCTGAGGAGCTCGGCGTTAAGTCCAAATTCTACGAGAGCGATTTTGCGCGTGACGGTGACGGGCGACGGCTTCGAGCGACAAAACGGGCCATCGCTTGAACAAATCTCTCGGTGTTGTCGCTCGATCGCTCGTTTCTAGAAATCTAGAACTCGTCGCTCGTCGCCCGGAAATGCAATGAGCGACTAGCCAGTAGTGTGAACCCGGAACTGGATTTACATAATTCAACAACTAATTTGTCGCACGGAACGAGCAAACTATTGAATTTTACACGTGCAAGAATGAGAACCTAGTGCAAGACTTTCAGAAAAATTTTGTGCTCCTTCTTCAGTAAAGTATATCAACTTAAATTGATAAAGCATGCATCACGCTAGTTTCGGCGCGTATATTGCTGCGCTCATGCCGGGAAGTCGTGGCTCAAAGCCGTCGCTCGCATGGAGTTCGGCTTGCAGACCACGAGTAAACGCGACAGCCATCACTTAGCTTGTAGCGCTGTCGCTGTCGCGTGCAAAATCACTTGTAAGAGGTTTATACTTGTACATACTACAAGTACGTACATACTTGTACATACTACATGTACGAGCCGATTGCGAAGAGCCGGCCTCCCTAAGAGGCAAAAAATGCCGGTGCAAGCACTGCTTTCCACGCGAACGAAGGCGAAGTGTTAGCATCTCCTTGTGTTGGAAATGTTCTTTGGCGAGTATGTTTTTTGCTAAGCTGCATTCAGCATTCCAGTGAGTACGTTTCCGGGCAAACAACTGTAGTGTTATGTTCCTGCATGCCTCCTCGTAGAACGTAAGCGGTGATGCGATCTTCGGCCTTTGCGCGCTGCCCCAAAGCTATCGGCAATCTACACAGACAGCTTGAACGCGTTAAAAGTTTACCGGCTGTTGTAGCACGTGTAGTATAGAACCTTCATCAGCGCGCCATCCACACGCTACTCGTAACCGGCGAATTCAGTCGGCTACGTGAGATGGTCGGTTTCTTATGTGTGCGAGAGAATGGGGAGCGCAGCGTCTTGGCGCGAGCAGGCTTTCCAACACATGCAAACTTGACGCTTGCACTGCGTTATGGTAGTTGCATGCAGGCTGTTTCACAACACACGTGCGAATAGAAAATTCGCGGCACTTGGCAATGAAACTTGCGTCAAGGGTGGGCGATAAGCATGCACCTTCCCTTCAGCGTGCTAACTATTTTTTTAGGAGAACCGAAAGCACGCATTATTGATAAACTCTGGTGGTAATCGTCACGAAAGTGGTTAGAGCACAACACTGTTGTTGTTGAGCGCTTGAAGTTGTTTCGCTTCACAGCAGCCTCCCACTTAGTCTTGCGGGAACTAATGGAACATCGGAACATCATCGTGGCCACTGGTGTTCGTGCAAGCGTAGGCTGCACAGAACGCCGGCATGACCGGCCAACAAGTTCAATTGATGCTGCGCACGTCAACTACCACTCCTATATACACACAAATAAAGGAATGTAGGGTCAAGCAAAGCAGATTAGGACGGCACGCACGCAGACATAAGCCCGGTCATGCCTGGTCGCGGAGACTGCGAAGGAGCGGAACACCAGTGTTGACGTCACGAAGCCGCGGTTTCCGGTCTCCGCTCGCCTCGTCAGCGTCAGCAGCAGCGCGCGGCGCTCGACGGGGGGCGGAGCTACAGCGCAATTTTAACCGACGATTGCGTCGCTCCTAAGTAAAAAATCCCCCCCCTCAAAAAAAATTTTACCTTCATGGATTATAAGGTTCCCGCGTCCGTATATGAGCGTCTTATTGAATTCAACAGACTCTTCAGCTTCCCTTTAATAATAAGGAACCAACATATTACAGCTTTCAACACAATTCATATTCATCCATAGACCAAGCAATAGGTTCCGCTTCCCTTCTGCCTCATCTTGAATGGTATGTGATCAAGAATCCTTTTGGAAGTGACCACTTCCCTATAACTTTATTATTCGGTAACGCAGCATGACAACACTCCCCGGTTTCCCATTTGGAAATCAGCATCGGCTGAATGGGAGCATTTTAAAGAATCTACTCATTTACCACTCGATTTTATAAACAATTTTAGTATAGATGAAGCTGTCGCATATTTTGCCGCTTTTATTATTGATGCTGCAGAAAAGTTTATTCCGCAAACAAATGGTGGTTCACCTAAAAGACGTGTTCCCTGGTGGAATGATGAATGTAGAAGTGCCCGAAAGAGGCAGAATTACTCATGGGGAATATTGCGTAGGTCGCCGAGTGCAGAAATTCTTATTGTATTTAAACACATAAAGTCAAAAACGGCCTCAGGCGAAGAGAGAAAGCTGGGTGAGGTTCCTCTCTGGTATCAGTTCTTACACACAGGAGGCGAACGTTTGGAACGACGTTAGGAAGCTAAAAGGGCAGCAAATAAGTCCGTCGCTTTTGGTGAACGATCAAGTAAATACCTTAGAAGATCATGCAGACACCCTGGGGGAGCACTTTGAGCGTGTGTCGAGCTCAATCCATTATTACCAATCCTTCCTAAAACATAGAGAAATACAGGAACCTAAGCCAATCGTAAAAAAATGCAGACAGAATGAACCGTATAAGCGACCTTTTAGTATTTCCGAGTTGAGAGCTGCCCTGAACACATGCAAAAGCTCTGCGCCGGGACCTGAAAGGGTCATATATGACATGATGAGAAACTTACACACTGACACACAAGTCACACTACCCGCACTTTTTAACACAATTTGCGTTGCGGGATACCTCCCATCCACATGGAAGGAAGCGATCGTACTTCCCGTTCTGCGTTCTGAAGCTGGAAAAAGACCCATCCTTGGTGGCAAGTTACCGTCCGATAGTTCTAACGAATTGTCTGTGTAAGCTTTTTGAAAAAAATGATGACTCGCAGACTTACACATTTTCTTGAGCTCAACAATATGCTTGATCCTTATCAGTGTGGCTTCCGAGAAGGGCGGTTGACAACCGATTATCTTGTGCGCACTGAAGGAAATATCCTTGATGCATTTATACATAAACAGTTTTTTCTTTCGATATTCCTCGACATAGAGAAAGCGTATGACACGGCATGGCATTACGGGATCTTGCGAGACCTATCAGAAATTGGAATCCGTGGAAATATGATGTACACAATTGAAAACTATTTGTCAAATCGTACCTTCCGAGTAAAAGTCGGTAATTCACTGTCACGTCCTTTTACGCAGGAAACTGGTGTACCCCAGGGAGGCGTGCTCAGCTGCACTCTCTTTAACGTTAAGATGAATACACTTCGTTCTTCACTGCCCCCAGTCATTTTTTATTCCGTCTACGTAGACGATATACAGATAGGTTTCAAATCCTGCAACCTTATAGTGTGTGAAAGATAGGTACAGCAGGGCTTAAACAAGGTGTCCAAGTGGGCACACCAAAATGGACTTAAAATCAACCCGCACAAAATACTTGTGTTCTGTTCACATGAAAGAGAGGCATGGTACCTCATCCCTGTGTGGAACTGGGTGGACAATAAATTCCTGTTAACAAAAAGCACAAATTTGTAGGTGTTATCCTTGACTCCAGGCTTATATTAATTTCACACATAAAATGTCTTAAAGCAAAATGTCTAAAAACCATAAACTTACTTAAAGTTCTATCCCACACTACATGGGGTAGCGACAGGAGGTGCCTGTTGAATCTTTACAGGAGCCTAGTTAGATCACGGTTAGATTATGGTGCCGTAGTATATCCCTCTGCTGCACCGAGTGCGCTAAAAATGTTAGACCCCGTTTATCATCTGGGTAGCCGCCTGGCCACTGGCGCACTTAGAACAAGCCCGGTGGAAAGTCTCTATGCAGTCAGACGAGTGGTCACTACAATTTCAGAGAACGTACATCAGCTTTACCTATTTTCTCAATGTGTGCTCCAATAAAAAACATCCGTGTTTCAAAATTGTTAACGACTTGCCGTGTCAAACACGTTTTCATAATAAACCCTCCATGAGACTTCCTTTCTCACTGCGTGCAAGAGAACTTAGCCCGGAAATGGATGTCCCTGTTCTCGAACATCGACTAATTCCTCCAACGAAGCTGCACGGGAGCGGCACGTGATAGACTGCGACGTATCCTTTGTAGAGGTCACAAAACACGCACCTGACATCGAAATCGCTGTGCATTTCCATGAACTTCAATCGAAGTACAGCTGCTCCGAATTCTACACAGACGCGTCAAAATCACACGCTTGTGTATCTTATGCTGCTGTTGGTCCCTCTCTTTCTAAATCTGACTTATTGAACCCGCAAACAAGTATCTTCACTGCAAGAGCCTATGCAGTACTGTCTGCAGTAAGACGTATACAGAAATTAAACCTCGACAGAGCAATTGTATACACAGACTCGCCAAGTCTCGTAAAACCATTAATTTCATTATAAAAGCTGAAAAAACCTGTTTTTATTGAACTTTACTCCCTCTTATGCAGTATTTAAATGTCACATATACACGCAGTAATATGCTGGGTGCCTGGCCATAGAGGTATCGAGAGTAATGTCATGGCTGATAAAATAGCCACATCACTCACATCACTAAACACTTTTCCTACAGATGCTGTCCCTGTCACAGATCTGAAGCCTTTCTTGCGTAAGAAACTGCGACAACAGTGGCAACGCATGTGGAACGCAGAAATAAACAATAAACTGCACGTTATAAAGCCACAGTTAGGTTTTCGGCCCTCCCCAACTAAATCACGGCGAACAGATGTCCTATTCTGCCGTCTCAGAATAAGGCACACAATTGGTACACACAATTTTCTGCTTACTAGAAATGAACCGCCAACCTGTGGTCGATGTGGTGAGAGGCTGACCGTCCCCCACGTCCTCTTGGAGTGTCGCAAAGCCGAGTCTGAAAGAAAGAAAGATTTTCCTTTTGCATATCGTTATTGCATACCTCTTCACCCAGCTATGTTTCTTGGCAAGGAACCATTTTCAACACCAAAGTAGTCCTCAATTTTCAAATGAGGTTGTCCTACATGTTATGAGCCCAATAAATTCGTAGCGCATCCTCTTTCTAGAGGATGCCGTTGTGATAGTTGTCTTATATAGCACATGCCTGCAGGTCCTTGTGTCACAAGGGCTCTAACGAGGCCATGGTGCTCTAGTGATTTTTATAAATTTCTGCATTTTTCATATCGTATCATTATTTTGCAATGCACCTTAATGCTCATAGTACACGTCATTTGTCATCGCCATAATTTTATTACACGTAGATTTTACGCACTTTACAGTGACTATATTTTAGGCCCCTTTACAGACAGGTCACATCAACTTCATAGAGCCCATCACTCCATTGCGAACTCACTAACACTTGCATGGCGCTCTGTGGCCACACCTGGCCCTTGCGCCAATAAAACAGCACACATTCATTCATTCCCCGCAGGGGCGTCTGCGTCAGCAGGCGTTTGGTGTGTGGCGACACCACGGACCCGAGCACACGAGGGGTGGAACCTCCCGCGTGTAGCCGTGCGCGGCTTAGCCGTGTCTGGGGGAAAGCGGATCCTGGGGGTTGAGCTGATGCTGGGTGTTTGGACCTTTAAGGCCCCCCGACGGAGGCAACACACCCCTTTAGCCTCTGCTTCACATAGACGGCACCCCCGGACTGACCTACCCGGGGGAAATCTGTAGTTGCCTTTTCCTGTCCTTCTCTCCAATCTTCGTCTTTCTCTCTAACTTTTGATCTTTCCTGTCTTCTCTTCATTTCTTTTTTACTTCCGCTCTTCCCGGCAGCAAGGGTTAACCATGTGTGGTGCAATCAACCTTGGTTGCACATATTTGGTTATAGCGGAAACGTACAGTTGGCGTCCGCAGGACTTGTTTCTTATAAGACCTGTGGCGTCCCCTTATTGGGCTCCATGGTCGGCGGCTGCCGTTACTGCCGAAAACTGAACATTCCCTTATGGATTATTCCTTTCCAAAACTCCCTGATCGCCCTCATAAGCGGGGGCGCACCGAAGAAGTACTTAAATTTTTTGGCCGGCACACTGAAAACTTTCCCCACTATCAAGTCATTCATTCTCAGAAACCTGGAAAGACAACGAGAATGATCTCGCCTTTCCTGGTTTCGAAATGTCC